>NC_053023.1:167025901-167283408 GCF_003073215.2 Triticum urartu
ATAGAAGAAATCAATGTTTTGAGTGGAAAGATGGATGAACTTATGAAATTATTTGCTACTAAGATTGTTTCTTTTGATCCTAATGATATGCCTTTGTCTACCTTGATTGAGAATAACAATGAATCTATGGATGTGAATTTTGTTGGTAGGAATAATTATGGTAACAACGCTTATAGAGGGGATTTTAATCCTAGGCCTTATCCTAGTAATCCTTCTAATAATTATGGGAATTCCTACAACCACTCTTATGGAAATTATAATAAGATGCCCTCTAATTTTGAATCTAATATTAAAGAATTTATTTCTTCGGAAAAGAATTTTAATGCAATGATTGAAGAAAATTTGCTTAAGATTGATGATTTGGCTAGTAACGTTGATAGAATTGCTCTTGACGTTGATGCTTTGAAACTTAGATCTATTCCACCTAAGCATGATATTAATGAGTCTCTAAAAGCCATGAGAATTTCAATTGATGAGTGTAAAGAAAGAACCGCTAGGATGCGTGCTTCCAAAGATGCCTTTATTAAAGCGTGTTCTTCTAATTCTTATGAAAATCAAGATGAAGATCTAAAATTTATTGATGTGTCCCCTATCAAATCTTTGTTTTGCAATATGAATCTTGATGAAACTGAATATGATCTTCCTTTACCTAGAAGGCGTTCCAAAAATTCGGAGTATTTAGATCTTTATGATGAAATTGACGAAAGTGGGATTGAAAGAAATAAAAATTTAGATGTTGCTAAACCCACTATATTAGATTTCAAGGAATTTAATTATGAAAGTTGCTCTTTGATTGATTGTATTTCTTTGTTGCAATCCGTGCTAAATTCTCCGCATGCTTATAGTCAAAAGAAAGCCTTCACCGAACATATTGTTGATGCCTTGATGCAATCTTATGAAGAAAAACTTGAGTTGAAAGTCTCTATCCCTAGAAAACTCTATGATGAGTGGGAACCAACTATCAAAATTAAAATTAAAAATCATGAGTTTTATGCTTTGTGTGATTTGGGTGCTAGTGTCTCCACTATTCCCAAAACTTTGTGTGATTTGCTAGATTTCCGCAATCTTGATGATTGCTCCCTAAACTTGCATCTTGCGGATTCCACTACTAAGAAACCTATGGGAAGAATTAATGATGTTCTTATTGTTGCAAATAGGAATTATGTGCCCGTAGATTTCATTGTTCTTGATATAGATTGCAATCCTTCTTGCCCTATTATTCTTGGTAGACCTTTCCTTAGAACGGTTGGTGTGATTATTGATATGAAGGAAGGGAATATTAGATTCCAATTTCCATTAAAAAAGGGCATGGAACACGTTTCTAGAAAGAAAATAAAATTACCATATGAAACTATCATGTGAGCATCATTAAAATTATCAATGCCTAGCTTTAAGGATTTAAAGAAAAGCGCTTGTTGGGAGACAACCCAATATTTATCCTTCCTGTTATTAAATAAATAAATTATTTAGCCTCTGTTTTGGTTGTGTTTTTTGTGTTTAATTAGTGTTTGTGCCAAGTAGAACCGTTGGGAAGACTTGGGGAAAGTCTTGTTGAAATTGCTGTAAAAAACAGAAACTTTAGCGCTCACGAGAACTGCTGTCATTTTTATTTTAAGAGCGCTATTTAGTTAATTATTTTTGCAGATGATTAATAGATAAATTCCTCACGTCCAGCAATTTATTTTAGAATTTTTGAGGTTCCAGATCTTGCGCTAGCTACAGATTACTACAGACTGTTCTGTTTTTGACAGATTCTGTTTTTCGTGTGTTTGCTTATTTTAATGAATCTATGGTTAGTAAAATAGTTTATAATCCATAGAGAAGTTGGAATACAGTAGCTTTAACACCAATATAAATAAAGAATGAGTTCATTACAGTACCTTGAAGTGGTCTTTTGTTTTCTTTCGCTAACGGAGCTCACGAGTTTTCTATTTTGAGTTTTGTGTTGTGAAGTTTTCAAGTTTTGGGTGAGTTCTTTTGATGGATTATGGAACAAGGAGTGGCAAGAGCATAAGCTTGGGGATGCCCATGTCACCCCCAAGATAATCCAAGGACACCAAGGGATGCCTCGGAAGGCATCCCCTCTTTCGTCCACTTCCATCGGTAATTTACTTGGAGCTATATTTTTATTCACCAACATGATATGTGTTTTGCTTGGAGCGTCTTGTATTATTTGTGTCTTTGTTTGTTAGTATGCTACAATCATCCTTTCTGTACACACCTTTTGAGAGAGCCATACTTGAATTAAAATTTGATAGGATACTCTATGTGCTTCACTTATATCTTTTGAGCTATGTAGTTTTGCTCTATGCACTTCTCTTATATCTTTTGAGCGTTATAATTTTGCTCTATGTGCTTCACTTAGATCTTTTAGAGCACGGTGATGGTTTGTTTTAAAGAAACTATTGATCTCTCCTGCTTCACTTAAATTATTTTGAGAGTCTTAATAGCCTGGTAATTTGCTTAATATAATATGTTTGGTGTTCAAGATATGTGAAATTTTCTTTTGAGTGCGTTGAATACTAAGAGAAGATTGAAGCATGATAATTGTTTTGAGATATGGAGGTGATAATATTAGAGTTATGCTAGTTTAGTAGTTGTGAATTTAAAGAATACTTGTGTTAAAGTTTGTGATTCCCGTAGCATGCACGTATGGTGAACCGTTATGTGATGAAGTCGGAGCATAATTTATTTATTGATTGTCTTCCTTATGAGTGGCGGTCGGGGACGAGCGATGGTCTTTTCCTACCAATCTATCCCCCTGGGAGCATGCGCGTAATACTTTGCTTTGATACCTTCTAGATTTTTGCAATAAGTATATGAGTTCTTTATGACTAATGTTGAGTCCATGGATTATATGCACTTTTTCCCATCCTTCCACCATTGCTAGCCTCTCTAATACCGTGCACCTTTCGCCGGTATCATACACCCACCATATACCTTCCTCAAAACAGCCACCATACCTACCTATCATGGCATTTCCATAGCCATTCCGAGATATATTGCCACAACTTTCCACCTTTCCGTTTATTATGACACGCTCCATCATTGTCATATTGCTAGCATGATCATGTAGTTGACATCGTATTTGTGGCAAAGCCACCATTCATAATTCTTTCATACATGTCACTCTTGATTCATCGCATATCTTGGTACACCACCGGAGGCATTCATATAGAGTCATATTGTTCTAAGTATCGAGTTGTAATTGTTGAGTTGTAAGAAAAATAAAAGTGTGATGATCATCATTTTCTAGAGCATTGTCCCAAGTGAGGAAAGGATGATGGAGACTATGATTCCCCCATAAGTCGGGATGAGACTCCGGACGAAAAAAAAGAGGCGATAAAAAAGAGAAAAGGCCCAAATAAAAAAATGAGAGAAAAAGAGAGAAGGGACAATGTTACTATCCTTTTACCACACTTGTGCTTCAAAGTAGCACCATGATCTTCATGATATAGAGTCTCTCGTTATGTCACTTTAATATACTAGTGGGAATTTTTCATTATAGAACTTGGCTTGTATATTCCAATGATGGGCTTCCTCAAATTGCCCTAGGTCTTCGTGAGCAAGCGAGTTGGATGCACACCCACTTAGTTTCTTTTGATGAGCTTTCATATACTTATAGGTCTAGTGCATCCGTTGCATGGCAATCCCTACTCACTCACATTGATATCTATTGATGGGCCTCTCCATAGCCCGTTGATACGCCTAGTTGATGTGAGACTATCTTCCCCTCTTTTTGTCTTCTCCACAACCACCCTTCTATTCTACATAGTGCTATGTCCATGGCTCATGCTCATGTATTGCGTGAAGATTGAAAAGGTTTTGAAAAAGTTAGGGTATGAAACAATTGCTTGGCTTGTCATCGGGGTTGTGCATGATTTAAATACTTTGTGTGGCGAAGATAGAGCATAGCCAGACTATATGATTTTGTAGGGATAACTTTCTTTGGCCATGTTATTTTGAGAAGACATAATTACTTTATTAGTATGCTTGAAGTGTTATTATTCTTTATGTCAATATGAACTTTTGTCTTGAATCTTTCTAATCTGAATATCCATACCACAATTAAGAAATTTTGCATTGAAATTATGCCAAGTAGCACTCCGCATCAAAAATTCTCTTTTTATCATTTACCTACTCGAGGACGAGCAGGAATTAAGCTTGGGGATGCCTGATACCTCTCCAACGTATCTATAATTTTTGATTGCTCCATGCTATATTATCTATTGTTTTGGACTATATTTGGCTTTATTTTCCACTTTTATATTATTTTTGGGACTAACCTATTAACCGGAGGCCTAGCCCAGAATTGCTGTTTTTTGCCTATTTCAGTGTTTCGAAGAAACAGAATATCAGACGGAGTCCAAACGGAATAAAATCTTCGGGAACGTGATTTTCTCACCGAACGTGATCCAGGAGACTTGGACCCTGCTCCAAGGAACAAAAGAGGCGGTCACGAGGGTGGGGGCGCCCCCCTAGGGGGCGCCCCTGCCTCGTGGGCCCCTCGTTGCTCCTCCGGCGTACTTCTTCCTCCTATATATACACACGTACCCCCAAACGATCAAAACAGGAGCCAAAAACCTAATTCCACCGCCGCAACTTCCTGTATCCACGAGATCCCATCTTGGGGCCAGTTCCGGAGCTCCACCGGAAGAGGGCCGTCATCACGGAGGGCTTCTACATCATCCTAGCCTCTCCGATGAAGTGTGAGTAGTTTACCTCAGACCTTCGGGTCCATAGTTAGTAGCTAGATGGCTTCTTCTCTCTTTTTGGATCTCAATACAATGTTCTCCCCCTCTCTTGTGGAGATCTATTCGATGTAATCTTCTTCTTTTCCGGTGTGTTTGTTGAGACCGATGAATTGTGGGCTTATGATCAAGTCTATCTATGAACAATATTTGAATCTTCTCTGAATTCTTTTTATGTATGATTGGTTACCTTTTCAAGTCTCTTCGAATTATCCGTTTGGTTTGGCCAACTAGATTGGTAGTTCTTGCCATGGGAGAAGTGCTTAGCTTTGGGTTAGATCTTGCGGTGTTCTTTCCCAGTGACAGAAGGGGCAGCAAGACACGTATTGTATGTTGCCATTGAGGATAACAAGATGGGCTTTATTTCATATTGCATGAATTTATCTCTCTACATCATGTCATCTTGCTTAAAGCATTACTCTATTTTTAACTTAATACTCTAGATGCATGCTGGATAGCGGTCGATGAGTGGAGTAATAGTAGTAGATGCAGAATTGTTTCGATCTACTTGTCACGGACGTGATGCCTATATACATGATCATGCCTAGATATTCTCATAACTATGCTCAATTCTGTCAATTGCTCAACAGTAATTTGTTCACCCACCGTAGAAAACTTATGCTCTCGAGAGAAGCCACTAGTGAAACCTATGGCCCCCGGGTCTATTCTCATCATATCAATCTCCATCACTTTAATCTTGTTTTGTTTTTACTTTGCCTTTTACTTTTCACTTTGCATCTTTATATCAAAAATACCAAAAATATTATCTATCGGATCTCACTTCCATAATTGACCGTGAAGGGATTGACAACCCCAAATCACGTTGGTTGCGTTGAGCTCTTTGTGTTGTGTAGGTACAAGGGACTTGCGCGTGGCCTCCTACTAGATTGATACCTTGGTTCTCAAAAATTGAGGGAAATACTTACGCTACTCTGCTGCATCATCCCTTCCTCTTCAGGGAAAACCAACGCAAGCTCAAGACGTAGGACCCACTCACCTTAAAACTTGCCTATTCCCCAAGGGTCGTGCGGACGGCGCGGTTGGATTACCCACGCCTGTATTGATGAGAATCCCGCGATAAGGGGACACGATATCTGCTTCGATAAGACATGCCAATGAAAACCGTGCCTCAGAATATTGAGCGGGAAGCTCAAAAACGGTTCGAAATAATGACCGAGCAGGGATGTAACGTCTCGCTACAAAAAGTTGTCAGTAGATGTTACTTGTGAAATATTATACTCTTTGCAGCTATGTGTGGTGCCTGTCTTGCAGAGCTCGACACATCTTCTGTGTTTGAGGACTACTTTGAAGTATTTGGAGGAGGAACCCGCCTTGCAATGCTGAAGACAATCTGCACGTCACACACCTCGTCATTGAAGCCTTGTTCAGGGGTTACTGAGGGAGTCCTGGATTAAGGGGTCTTCGGGCGTCCGGACTATATGACATGGGCCGGACTAATGGGTCGTGAAGATACAAGACAGAAGACTACCTCCCGTGTCCAGATGGGACTCTCCTTGGCGTGGAAGGCAAGCTTAGCATGCGGATATGAATATTCCTTTCTCTGTAAACCGACTCTGTACAGCCCTAGCCCCATCCGTGTCTATATAAACCGGAGGGTTTAGTCCGTAGAGGCAATCATAATCATACAGGCTAGACAATTAGGGTTTAACCATTACGATCTCGTGGTAGATCAACTCTTGTAACCCCTATACTCATCAAAGTCAATCAAGCAGGATGTAGGGTATTACCTCCATCGAGAGGGCCCAAACCTGGTTAAAACATCGTGTCCCTTGTCTCATGTTACCATCAATCCTTAGACGCACAGTTCGGGACCCCCTACCCGAGATCTACCGGTTTTGACACCGACAAGGAGCGCCTTACCGCCGCCGTGGCCGCGGCACACACCGCCTCAGAGGCGAGGAATCAGGAGATCTACGAGGAGAACCACCACTCCGAGAGGGGTCGTCTGGAGCGGCAGAGTGCGTTCGAGGTGAGCGTCGCTGAAGCTGCAACAACGACAGGCACCGTACTGTGGTTGCCCAGCTCGTCGGTAGGATCCTCCTCCTTCGCCTCTTACTGAGCGTGCTTGGCATAGGAGAGGCAGCCAGAAGTAGCACAAAGCCTCTCTGTGGTAGTAGTAGTATTTAGGAGCTATTTTGTTCAGTTCACCTGACTATAGATGAGGTGGAACTGTACAACATACATAAAATTAGCTAGTATATATAGTTGAACTAGCTATTTCAGTACGTGGTTGGCAACAATTGGGGAAAAGTTTGGTCGGTTCAGCTGTCGAGTTGAACTATTTGTATAAATTAAGAACGACTACTTTATCTATGAATGAAATCTATGCTTAATTACTGAATTTTAGTTGCAAAAATTAGATACTGCTAGTGATTTTTAGCTTCATATTTTGACAAATCGCAGTGTTGCAAGGTTGACAAATGGAAATGTTACTAGATCAACAACTGTCAATCTTTCCATTTTGACAAATGGTAACATACCCAATATGACAGATGCAAATCGCACCAAATTGTTTGTAAGTGGTTGCACACGGGTCATCCAAAAGAACCATTTGTGTTGAAGACATGCACAAATCCTGCTCTCACTTTGCATCATGTTGTCCCGGGGTCAACGGGCGTGGCGTAGGAGGACGACGGCTGGAGGCGCTGAGAGGTAGTGTTCGATGGTGGCATCCCATGCCGCTGAGGGGGGCACGCGCACGGAGAGGAAGGCGGGCGTCCATGGAAGTCAAAGGGCTCGCTTCCCAGTGAGCCTGTGTAGCGTACAACTAGCACGCTTCCCGGTGAGCCTGCGCATTCGAGAACAGCTTGCATGCCTCTCGGTCAGCCTGCGCACCAGACTGTGCTCGCGCGCCTCCCGCTCAGTCAAGGTCAAGCAGCTGTCCGCACGACACCTCCTACAGCCATTAAAACCAAGACACGTGGCGTCATGTGAATTTTTAATAGAACACACATTGTTTGAATTATACAGACTTTTGAGGTATTAAAGTGGCAGCTATTTTTTCAAAATGCCTTTGTTGGCTGTCATTATTCGAGTGCGCCTTCTCTCAAAATAGACACGAAAAATACCACAGCATATCGGGTGCCATTCCATGATAGGAAGCCAAGTTTCATGAATTTCAGGCGAGTTTTGGATTTACTAGAATTTAAAAATAAAGTATCTCAACATTTTACCGGCAATCAACGGTGCCCTGGTGTTTGAAATTCATTCCCATTTCTTGCATGGGACCTAAGCATGCACCCAAGGACACAGATTTGATTTTTCAAACAATTTATATGCACTGGAGCATGTGCATGTAGTTCAAATTTGAATTATGCACATAAATGTATTGGAAACTCAGTTAATGCATAAAATTGTCCAAACGAACCCCGAAAAATCACAAAAATTGACACAACACTCCGGTTGTTCTATGTTGACACGAGAAAAAATTTGAAAGCAATAAGAGGCAATGGATATCATTTCGTCCCCAAAGGTGGGACGTTCCCTACCGAAACCATCATGAATGTTGTGAGAAGCTCTGATTTGTGAGAAGCATATACCCAAACCTGCCCCAAATGGGGCAAAAATTTGACCCTGACATGTTGATGCCGCTCCACGATAGCATGCCAAGTTTCATGAATTTCAAACAAGTTTTGGATTTACTAGAATTTAAAAACCAGGCATCTCAATGTTTTGCCGGCAATCAACAGTGCCCTGGTGTTTGAAATTCATTCTCATTTCTTGCATGGGACCTACAGATGCACCCAAGGACACAGATTTGATTTTTCAACCAATTTATATGCATTGGAGCATATGCATGTAGTTCAAATTTGAAGTATGCACATAAACACATTGAAAACTCATTTAATGCATAAAAATGTTCAAACGAACCGCGAGAAATCACAAAAATTGACACAACACTCCTGTTGTTCTATGTTGACACGAGAAAATTTTTGGAAGCAATAAGAGGCAATGGATATCATTTCGTCCCCGAAGGTGGGACGTTCCCTACCAAAACCATCATGATTGTTGTGAGAAGCTCTGGTTTGTGAGAAGCATATACCCAAACCTGCCCCAAATGGGACAAAATTTTTACCACAACATGTTGATGCCGCTCCATGATAGCATGACAAGTTTCATGAATTTCAGACAAGTTTTGGATTTACTAGAATTTAGAAATAAAGTATCTCAACGTTTTGCCGGCAATCAACGGTGCCCTAGTGTTTGAAATTCATTCCCATTTCTTGCATGGGACCTAAGAATGCACCCAAGGACACAGATTTGATATTTCAGCCAATTTATATGCATTGGAGCATGTGCATGTAGTTCAAATTTGAATTATGCACATAAATGCATTCACTACTGGAATCAGGAACTTTGACGTCAGCCGTTTCTTTGGCGTCAGCTAGCTGATGGCAAAGAGGTTCTTTGCCATCCGCTCGAAGAAACCTGACGACAGAGAAGCAGTTGACGGCAAAGAAAGTGTTTGCCAGCTTCATCTCTGCCGTCAGATAGCTGATGGCATAGAACCTTTGATGTCCACTAGCCGACCGCAAAGAGGCAGGGTGGGCCGATAGTGAGGGGCAGCTAACAGCCACTTTCTTTGTCGTCCGGTAGCTAATGGCAAAGAAACATTATCGTCCGCTAACCGGTGGCAAAGAGGGTCGCCATTCTAACATCCGCTAGCTAGGCTCTTTGCCGTCAGCTAGCGGACGGCAAAGAGACTAGTCCTATATGTATCAAACCGCTCGCGCCCTGCCCCTCTCTCTCTCCCTCTCCCCTCGTCCCAATCCCATGCCACAACCTCGCCCCGGCCGCCCCCCTCGACGCCGCCCCGCCCCGCCTGCCCCTCTCATCGCGCCGCCCCGGGCTGCGTCGTCGCCCCGGCCACCCCGACAGCCCTGCCCTACCCCAGCTGCCCCGGCAGACCGCCCCGATGCACCGCCTCGCCGCCCCAGCCGCTCCAAGGTGAGAAATTTTCATTTTTTTTGTTCTTTTAGATTTAGTTTAATTAGGTTTAGTATAATTTAGTTTAGTTTTTTTAGTTTAGTCAGTTTAGTTTAGATTAGCTTAGGTGAAGTTTCTGGTTTAGTTTACGTTTAGTTTAGTTACTTTAGTTTAGGTTTAGTTTAGTTTACTTTAGGTACGATTAGGGGGACGAGCGGGTTAGGGGGTTCCTCGGTGTTGATGCTACCCTAAATAGCAAGTATCGTCAGTGCGAGGTACATGTGGCCGTCGGTGTCGAATACTACATCCACGTCCCACAAGTGACACAGGCGTCCTGCGTCCCGTAGCAACAGCTCTTGGCGTCGATGGCGGTCGAACACAATTGCGAATTTGTCTGGCAGCCTCAGAGATGACGATTGAAAGCTAAGTGTTGAAACTTGAAACACCCAAATTGACTCAAGTCGGTTTGGTTGTTTGAAATTTCAAAACATGGCTTTAATCCTCATCGCAGAGGCTGCTAGACAAATTTGCCAAGGTGTTCGACCATCATCGGCCACTAGAACTATTGTTGCGGGACGTCGGGCGCCGGCGTCACTTGTGGGACGTGGATCTAGTGTTCAACGCCGACCGCCTCATGTACCTTGCACCGATGGTAGTTGCTATTTAGGGTTCTATCGACGCCGAGGAACCCCTAACCCGCTCGTCCTATTGTAAATATTTATTTAGGTTGACGGAAAAAATAATATTGCTATGAAACTCATCTTTCGATTTAAATGTGCAGTTTTTTCGTCGCTACGAGGGTCTAGTGTTCGACGAGCTCCGCCCCTGCGTTCGCGGGTTAGCACAAATGACATCTCCATCCCCCTTGATTTGCTCCGTTCCGGTCTTCGTGCCGATGAAACTTGCTAGCTATAGGTGTCTTCAATCATCAGTATGCGTGACCACCATGCGTCTCCCGTTCGAAAGGGTTACATCTATAAATATGCATTCTTTTGCATATTTATAACTGTGATTCTTTCAAATTGTCCAACGTTATCCATGGACAGCCCGAGTATGTGTAGATTGGGTTCGTTTTCCCATATGCTCTGGCACGGATCCAATGCAGAATTTCGTCAGTGCCTCCCTGTTGTTCTCCGGGTACACATCCTCTCTGCTTATTGCCAAGACGTGTATCAGGAGAACAGCAGGGAGGTGCTGCCGAAATTTTGCGTTAGATCTGGAGCAGAGCATGGGAAAACGAACCCAATCTACACATACTCAGGTGGGATTAGGACCTATCTTTACCTATTAGCATCTAGGTTGCATGGACGTAATAAAAGTGACAAACTCTATTAACTGATGAATATATACATGCTGATTTATATATATATTTCTTATGTGTCCATTAGTTAGGCAAGATGACTGATCGTGCGTGGATGTACACCGGTCACACTAGTCAGAAAGACATGGCCACTGAATGGTTAAAAAAACCAAGGGGTTTCTGAGAGCCGCATTTGCAAATGGCCAGAGGATAACATGGTGCCCCTGCGGTGAGTGCAACAATTGGCACAAGAGGACAGAGGATGAAATGGGCAAACACCTGCAGAAGTGGGGTTTTACGCCAGATTATACGGTGTGGACATTTCATGGTGAGTCTGCCCGACATGCCAAAGCTGAGGTGCTTCGTCGTCGCACCGACGAGCATGGTACCGGGATGCAAGACATGGTGCAAGACTTTGATGATGCTCGGGACTCGGATGATGAGATGGAGGAATCTTCAAAGGCCTTCAATGAAATGTTGGAGTCTTCAAAACGTCCTCTCCACAAGCACACCGAGCTTTGTCAGCTAGATGCTATCTCACAAATAATGGCTCTGAAGGCTCAATTCAACTTGGGCAGAGAATGCTATGACGCAATTATGACAATATTTGGACGTTTTCTACCCAAAGGCCATGTACTACCTGCAAACCTGTACCAGTCAGACAAAATTCTCCGTGCTCTTAAGATGCCCTATGAGAAGATACATGCATGTGAAAAAGGATGTGTCTTATTTAGGCTTTAGTATGCGGACTTGAACTATTGTCCCATTTGCAACTCATCCAGGTATGTTGTGGTAGAAAATGGTATGGGTGAGAAGACGCAGACCAAAATCCCCGTTAATGTTCTTCACTATATGCCAATCGTACCAAGACTTCAACGTCTTTTCATGGTCGAAGAGAAGAAAAGACAAATGACATGGCACAAAACGGGCAAAAGAAGGAAACTAGATGCAAATGGGAAGCTGATGATGGTGCACACATCGGACGGTGAATCATGGAAGAGCTTCGATGCATTACATGATGACAAAGCGGCAGATCCGAGGCATCCTCGAGTCGGCATCAGCACGGATGGGTTCAGTGTGTTTGGTCTGACAACAGCCCAATACAGTTGTTGGCCTATATTTGTCTTTCCACTCAATGTCCCCCCCGGACAGATTATGCAAAGAAAGAACATTTTCCTGACGTTGATAATTCCAGGGACCAACTATCCGGGGAAGAATATGAATGTGTACATGCAGCCACTGAAGGACGAATTGCAAGAAGCCTGGGATAATGGGTTCAAGACATACGATGCCTTTAGCAAACGGAACTTCATAATGCGTGTCTGGTACATGTACTCGACGCATGACTTGCCGGTGTATGCGCTATTCATTGGCTGGTGTGTGCATGGAAGGTTCCCATGCCCCACATGCAAGGGAGCTCTTGAGTTTCGTTGGCTTCAGGCCGGTCGCAAGTTTTCTTGCTTCGATATGCATAGATAGTTCCTAGATCCTTGCCATAAGTTCAGGAAAGACAAGAAGAACTTCATCAGAGGTAGAGTTGTCAAAAACTCTGCACCACCTACATTGACAGGCCAAGAGACCCAGGATCATTTAAACGCTCTCGAGCCAGATCTAGAGCGTCCATGGTATTTCAAGGGGTATAATTCGAAACACGCCTGGACTAACAAGACATGCTTGTGGGATCTCCCTTACTCCAAAGACCTCCTTTGCCCACACAACATCGACATGATGCACACTGAGAAGAATATCGCCGAGGCACTTTTTGGTACATTGTTCAGCATAGATGGTAAGTCAGAGGATAATACTAAGGCTAGAGTCGATTTGGAGGCGCTATGTGATAGGCCGTTACAAAACATGAAAGAACCGAAAGGAAAGCAGAACTGGATGAAGCCAAAGGCATGGTTCAATCTTGGAAGGCCAGGTATCAGGGAAATTATCTTGTGGGTGCAACATTAGTTGATGTTCCCCGATGGTTATGCAGCGAATCTGAAGAGGGGAGCGAGTCTTGATAAATTGAAGATATTTGGTATCAAGAGTCATGAGTGGCACATATGGATTGGGCGGGCAATGTCGGTGATGTTGCATGGCTTCATCCCTGAGGATGACTGGCTAGTACTAGCAGAGTTGAGCTATTTCTTCCGTGTTCTCTGTGTGGAAGAACTATTGCCTGGCCTGCTAGAAGAAATGGAAGAGTTGGCGCCGGAGTTGATCTGCAAGTTAGAGAAGATCTTTCCGTCGGGCTTCTTTAATTCAATGCAGCACTTGATTTTGCATCTCCCAACCGAGGCAAGATTGGGGGGCATGTGCAAAATCATTGGTGCTACGCCACTGAGAGGATGCAGAAGACGCTTCGAGAAAAATGTAAAAATAAACGTAGAATTGAAGCATCGATTTCCGAGGCATTCATTACTAAGGAGGCGTCAAACTTCGTGACAGCACACTATGAAGCCAAAACTCGTCATTTGCATAATCGGAAGCCTCGGTACAATGCTGACAAACCTAAAAAGGGTCAATCCAACCTCAGCCTATTCAAAGGGGATCTCGCACCAGCTGGTGCTTCTAATTCCTTAACGTTGGCTTTCGAAGAATGGCAGAACATTTTGTTGTATATCTTCAACAACCTAACAGAAGTTCGGCCGTACATCGAGAAAGTTCTCGGTACATTGTTTCGCAACTTCTAATTCCTTTAAACTGCTCTTATTCCCGGGTAAATTTGATACGGTCGATACGTCACCAAATTCTCGTATGGAGTGGTGATCCAAAAGGATTCCATCGAAGAGTATGAGCTTCTGGGAAAGCATGGACGCGGCTATCCCGGTTTCATCTCTTTGTTCAAACAAACAGTAATTTCCATTAGACCATTTCATTTATTCATCTAATTTGTGGCTAATGCAACAATCCCTTTCGTATTAAAGTTGTAGGCTAATCCGGAGCTTATGAACGCCGAATTGAGACAAGTCGCTAATGGGTTTGACTATAAGGTCCATTCATTTGACAAATACGACATCAACGGGTATCACTTTCGTACCTATGGCAAAGAGTTATCTATGGCCGGCCGAAAGTCTACGAATTGTTGCGTCTCTGCTATTGGCGAAGGAGATACCGAGTATTATGGAAGAGTTGAAGCAATTTATGAACTTCAATTCTATGGTGCAAACCCACCAAACGTCGTAGTCTTCAAATGTTATTGGTTCCAACCGAAGGTGACTAGAAGGACTCATGAACATAGAGGCTAGTGGAAATCAATCAAAGCACCCATTTGGATGTTCCCGATGTCTATATTATGAAGTGCCGCCACGTGTTAGACCACCTCCCCCCAATGAAGATGATTATGCACCTCACATTAACCCAGACACAAATGAAGGAGAATTCTTCCAAGAAACACGTCTTTCCAAAAAACGTTTCAAGAACCGCTCTACTTCACCCCAGAACATTGAAGTAGATAGCGACAGCGAACCCGACTTCACCCCTCAGCCGAAATAAGAATAGCCTGAACTAGAAGAGGTTACTGCTATGGATGACCTATCAATGCCTGACAGATTACGTAGAGGTGGCCTTTCATTTGATGATGATGCATTTATTAATGATGATGAGCACGTCATTACTGATAGTGATGATGATGATGCATTTATTGATCCCGAAGCATTTATTGAACCATATTATGACTAGGTATTCAATTTTTTATGTTGTACTTGATTTATATAGTTACTTGTATGATTGTATGATTTATATAGTTACTTGTATATTTTTCTTACTTTGTATGACTATTTCTTATACATAGTGCCATGGTCTTGATGTCCGTCCCCATTGGCCCTCGTCCGCTATATGATTCAGATGTGGTAAATTCTCTTTCATAACTATTTGTTGCATTCTCATTTATGACAATTATGGCCATCAAGTTGACATAGAGATATTTTAATCTAGGAGGTATGTGAACTGGAATTTGAAACTGACCCTCGTGTTGAGAAGTTAAATTTAGTTGAAAAGCAAAATGAGTATTTGAAATGAAAATTAAAAGAATTGAAGAAGAGAAGATGACATTGGAGTTGTATGTTGCCTATGTCGTCGATGATCACAAGATGAAGATGAATGCAATGCGCTTGAAGATGGATGGAATGTGCCTGAAGTTAAGAAGATTAGAAAATATGCCATGGATAATGAGGCTTGGTATCATTATGCTGTTGGATCAATCTTTACCTTAGTTACGATCTTCATCGCATTTGTTGTGATGAGGGTAAGTTTTCTCTAGTGTTTTGCTTAACAAATGCATAGTTAGCTTAATTTTCTCCTAAATGGCATAACTACCTAAGTTAGACCTACACTTAGAAAAAGAAAGAGAAGAAAAAATCTTCTGCTTCTTCTTCTTCCTTTTCTTCCTCCTCCTCTTCTTCTTTTTCTAGATAGTCTTCTTCTTCTAACTTGCTTCTTACCCAATATGCAGATTTGCTTTAGATGAGGAAGCTTGTGTTGACGAAGTATACTCTTCTCTTTATGCTTCCTTCTTGTTTTGATTTTGTACGATGAACAATGTCAAACTTGCTACCTATATATGTATGTATGGATGAAACCATTGTATGTTTGTTGTTGGATATGTTGGCTATGTATATGTGTTGGATGAAACCATTTGCTATGTATATGTGTTGGATGATCATATCCATATTGCAGGGATATGATTAGGTATGTATATGTGTTCGTATGCTTGTCAAAAGTGTTTTCATATGTGTGTGTATATATATGTGAAATTCTGTCAAATTGAATGGTTTCAAGAAAAAACAAGGGCTATATAGACTCTTTGCCGTCAGCTGGCGGACGGCAAAGAGCTTTGCCATCGGCCAGCGGACGGCAAAAATGCCACGTGTCAGCTACCTGTACAACCTGGGGACTATTTTGTTGCTTTGCCATCGGCCAGCCGACGACAAAGAACTTTTAATATTTGCCGCTACCAAATAGGCCAGCCCCCAGGTGCTGCCATGTGGCACGCTTTGCCGTCGACTGGCGGACGGCAAAGATACAAGGTCTTTACCGTCCACCAGCCGACGACAATCAACGCCGTTAAACCCTTAATGGACCTAAGCTGACACGTGTGCCGTCCACGCTCTTTGCCGTCGGCTGGCGGACGACAAAGACCTTTGTATCTTTGCCGTCCGCGAGCTGGTGACAAAGAAGCCTTTGCCATAGCCTGTTCAGCCGGACGTATTGTCGTCAGCTGGCTAACGGCAAAGGTCTTTGCCATCCGCCATGTGTGCCTTTGCCGTCCGCCATGCCTGACGGAAAAGTTCCTGATTCCTGTAGTGATTGAAAACTCAGTTAATGCATAAAAATGTCCAAATGAACCCCGAAAAATCACAAAAATTGTCATAACACTCATGTCGTTCTATGATGACACGAGAAAGAATTTGAACGCAATAAGAGGCAATGGATATCGTTTCGTCCCCAAAGGTGGGACGTTCCCTACCGAAACCATCTGGCTTGTTGTGAGAAGCTCTGGTTTTTGAGAAGCATATCCCCAAACCTGCCCCAAATGGGACAAAAATTTTACCACGGCATGTTGATGCCGCTCCATGATAGCATGCCAAGTTTCAAGAATTTCAGACGAGTTTTGGATTTACTAGAATTTAAAAACCAGGCATCTCAATGTTTTGCCGGCAATCAATAGTGCCCTGGTGTTTGAAATTCATTCCCATTTCTTGCATGGGACCTAAGCATGCACCCAAGGACACATATTTGATTTTTCAACCAATTTATATGGACTGGAGCATGTGCATGTAGTTCAAATTTGAATTATGCACATAAATGCATTGAAAACTCAGTTAATGCATAAAAATGTCAAAACGAACCCCGAAAATCACAAAAAATGACACAACACTCCTGTTGTTCTATGTTGACACGAGAAATTTTTTGGAAGCAATAAGAGGCAATGGATATCGTTTCGTCCCCAAAGGTGGGATGTTCCCTACCGAAACCATCATGATTGTTGTGAGAAGCTCCGGTTTGTGAGAAGCATATACCCAAACCTGCCCCAAATGGGACAAAATTTTACCACGGCATGTTGATGCCGCTCCATGATAGCATGCCAAGTTTCATGAATTTCAGACGAGTTTTGGATTTACTAGATTTTAAAAACTAGGTATCTCAATGTTTGTGGCCGAGTGACGGTGGCAGGGTGTTTGACATTCATTCCCATTTCTTGCATGGGACCTAAGCAGGCAACCCAGGACACAGATTTGAATTTTCAACTAATTTATATGCATTACAGCATGTGCCCACAGTTCAAATTTGACTTAAGCACATGAATGCACAAAAAACTCAGTTAATGTATAAAAATGTTCAAGCGAACCCCGAAAAATCGCAAATATTGACACAACACTCCTATTTTTCTATGTTGACACTAGGAAACAATTGAAATCGAGAAGAGGCAATGAATATCATTTCGTCCAGAAAGGTGAAACGTTCCCTACCGAAACCATCACACTTGTTGTGAGAAGCTCTGGTTTATGAGAAGCTTATACCCAAACCAACCCCAAATGGAACAAATTTTTTACCACGGCATGTTGATGCCGCTCCTTGATAGCATGCCAAGTTTCATGAATTTGGAAACGAATTTTGGATTTACTAGAACTACAAAAGCAAGTACGTCGACATTTGCCGGAGAGCCACGGTGTCGTGTTGTTCGAATTTCGTCCCCATTTCTTTCATGGGAGATAAGCATAAACCCATGGATACATATATGATTTTACAACCCATGTAGTTTAATTCTGAATTGTGCACCTAAAATGGCTAGAAAACCAATTTAATGTATAAAATGTTCAAACGAACCCTGAATAATTCCAATTCTTTTATGACACACATATAGTTGCATGTTCACTCCAGATAAAAGGTCTAGCAATTCAAACACCGTCCATTGCCGCTGTGACCCCATTATGTAATTCAAATCAAGATCAAAAATCAAGTAGATCGCACACAGTTTATTATCACCAACCGTGTGAGATGCAGCACAAAATATCCTGGAGCACCGTCGGTGTACAGTACGCCTAGGGCTTACGCGAAAAGGTTTGTCGGCTACAGCCCACAGCCGGCTGATACGTCCATTTTGCATCATGCTTTTACATCGATATTTATTGCATTATGGGCTGTTATTACACATTATGTCACAATACTTATGCCTATTCTCTCTTATTTTACAAGGTTTACATAAAGAGGGAGAATGCCGGCAGCTGGGATTCTGGGCTGGAAAAGGAGCAAATATTAGAGACCTATTCTGCACAGCTCCAAAAGTCCCAAAACTTCATGGAAGTCATTTTCAGAATATATAAAAAATATCGAGCGCAAGAAGTTCACCAGGGGGCCCACACCCTGCCCACGAGGGTGGGGGGCGCGCCCTACCCCCTGGGCACGCCCCCTGCTTCGCGGCCCCCCTGGTGGCCCTCCGATGGCCATCTTCTGCTATATGGAGTCTTTCGATGAGGAAAAAAATCATAAGCCATCTTTCCGGACGAGACTCCGCCGCCACGAGGCGGAACCTTGGTGGAACCAATCTAGGGCTCTGGCGGAGCTGTTCTGCCGGGGAAACTTCCCTTCGGGAGGGGGAAATCATCGCCATTGTCATCACCAACGCTCCTCTCATTGGGAGAGGGCAATCTCCATCAACATCTTCACCAGCACCATCTCCTCTCAAAACCCTAGTTCATTTCTTGTATCCAATTTTTGTCTTCAAGTCCAGGATTGGTACCTATGGGTTGCTAGTAGTGTTAATTACTCCTTGTAGTTGATGCTAGTTGGTTTATTTGGTGGAAGATCATATGTTCAGATCCTATATGCATATTAATAACCCTCTGATTATGAACATGAATATGCTTTGTGAGTAGTTACGTTTGTTCCTGAGGACATGGGAGAAGTCTTGCTATTAGTAGTCATGTGAATTTGGTATTCGTTCGATATTTTGATGAGATGTATGTTGTCTCTCCTCTAGTGGTGTTATGTGAACGTCGACTACATGACACTTCACCATTATTTGGGCCTAGAGGAAGGTATTGGGAAGTAATAAGTAGATGATGGGTTGCTAGAGTGATAGAAGCTTAAACCCTAGTTTATGCGTTGCTTCGTAAGGGGCTGATTTGGATCCATATGTTTCATGCTATGGTTAGTTTTACCTTAATACTTTTGTTGTAGTTGCGGATGCTTGCAATAGAGGTTAATCATAAGTGGGATGCTTGTCCAAGTAAGGGCAGTACCCAAGCACCGGTCCACCCACATACCAAATTATCAAAGTACCGAACGCGAATCATATGAACATGATGAAACCTAGCTAGACGATATTCATATGTGTCCTAAGGAGCGCTTTACATCCTATAAGAGTTTTTCCAGGCTTGTCCTTTGCTACAAAAAGGATTGGGACACCTTGCTGCACTTTATTTACTTTTGTTACTTGTTACTTGTTACAAATTATCCTATCACAAAACTATCTGTTACCTATTATTTTAGTGCTTGCAGAGAATACCTTGCTGAAAACCGCTTATCATTTCCTTCTGCTCCTTGTTGGGTTCGACACTCTTACTTATAGAAAGGACTACGATAGATCCCCTATACTTGTGGGTCATCACCGGCTTCTCAAGCACACTAGCTCGCTCCCCAAATATCATTTCACTGTTCAATCATCACCGGTGGAAGATGGGTACGTGGACCCGCGTCGTGAGGGCAACTTCGGTGGCCCACTCTGGCAAGAGCGCGGCCGCATCCATCGTGCGCGTGCTAAGAAGGTGCATGAGTGCGGCCGCAATCTCCGACCGGGTGACCATCGCCGCCCAAACGGCCGCTGTTGCTTCTCACGTGGCGGCAACAACATCTGGCTCGGGGGTAACAACTGGCGAGAGCGGCACAACGGCTGTTCATTCCGCAGCGGCAGTCTTAGCCCTGATGGAGGTTGCCCACGACCATGTCGAGGCCGCCCACGCCCAGCTCCTAGCGGTCACTGCACAAATCAAACAAAGCTTCTCCCACAATGGTCGGAAACCCACGACCGAAGAGCTGGCAATCGCCAAGAGCGTTCGAGCAGCCGTCCGTACCTCTGTCGCATACCTTGCGACGACGGAGCCCGTCCAAGCTTAGATCACATCCGCTCACGCCTAGCTCATGGCGGCTGTCGGTGCCAAAACCGGCGGATCTCGGGTAGGGGGTCCCGAACTGTGCGTCTTAGGTTGATGGTAACAGGAGACAGGGGACACAATGTTTACCCAGGTTCGGGCCCTCTCTATGGAGGTAATACCTTACGTCCTGCTTGACTAACATTGATGAATACGAGTATTACAAGAGTTGATCTACCTCGAGATCATAATGGCTAAACCCTAGAAGTCTAGCCTATATTACTATGATAATGAGTATTCGGCATATCTACGGACCTAGCCCTCCGGCTTATATAGACACAGGAGGGATCTAGGGTTACACAAGGTCGGTTACAAAGAAAGGAATCTACGTATTCAGCCGCCAAGCTTGCCTTCCACGCCAAGGAGAGTCCCATTCGTACATGGGTGCAGTCTTCGGTCTTTGTGTCTTCACAGCCCATCAGTCCGGCCCATGGCTAACAGGCCGGATGCCCAAGGACCCCTTAATCCAGGACTCCCTCAGTAGCCCCCGAACCAGGCTTCAATGACAAGATGTTTGGCGCGCAGATTGTCTTCGGCATTGCAGGGCGGTTCCTTCTCCGACAACTTCCAAGTAATGTATGCGGCTTATAATTCAATGCCACACACCTCGGCTTCTGTGCATCTTTGACGTCAGCTTCCACGTGTCGGGCAAATGCGGACGGTCAGTGTATTTTTTGCAAATAACACCCCGTCCAAGCAAGAAAGAGCGTCTATTTAAAGAGATTGGGTCTCAGATCCATTCGGCACCATGCGGAGAAAAATCTTCAGAGATTGCCAGGAAAGACCATTCCAACATGGCTAAAATTCCCAGCTCCACCTCCCGTTCCGACCCAGAGAAAGGCGAGTGGGAGAGGTGCTCTGTGTCCCACAGCCAATTAGAGAAGTTGCAAACACAGGGATTTCTCCCTCCTGCAAATTTGGTCCCTGTTCGAGCAGGATTGGCCTCCTTCAATGGCAAAACCCAGGCGGAGGATTTCCCCAATCCGTCCGTAGGAGAAAGAGTGTGCTTCGTCTCCTTCTTGTTAAGAGGTGTCGGCTTTCCGATCCATCCCTCCCTCCGAGGTATGCTGGAGTATTACGGCCTCCAACTGCACAGTCTCACTCCCGCCTCTATCCTTCATATTGCGGGTTATGTCGCTCTATGCGAGCTATTCCTGGGCTGCGAGGCCCATTTCAATTTATGGAGAAGACTGTTCTGCCTCATCCCTTGCAATCAAGGCGGGTCGATTTTCAAAGTGGGAGGAGTCGAAGTGTGGCGCATCGCCGGGACCGGGTACCTGTCCGGCACGCCGAAGAAAGCTCCCGAAGAGTGGCCTTCCGAATGGTTCTACATCGACGATGTCGCTCTACCCGACCCCGTCCGCATGGGCCTCCCTGAGTTTTCAAATGCTCCGCTGAGGAAACGCCATAGCTGGTGTCCTCGGAGCCTCGAGGAAGAAGATAGTGCAGAGATCAGCCTGCTGCTGGGCAAGATCAAGATGCTTGCCCAGTCCGGATTGTCAATAGTCGAGGTAATGGTGATCTCTATAATGCGGGGGATCCAGCCACTCCAATACAGAGGGCTGCCCATGTGGCATTATAATGGGGAAGACGACGCCTCACGCTATGGTCGGAAGGGCCCGAAGACCCCCGCCACCCCTGGCCAAAATACTGGCCGAGCTGTATAAAGGGGAGAAGGAGGAGTTCACCCGTCTCCAATATCGAGACGGATTTTCCATGTATAATCCTCCCAGCCGAGTAAGCTTCAGCTCCACTATTTTACTCCTATCCCTGAATCATTCTTGACAGGCAGTATCTTATCTACTTATAGCAGGAATGGTGAAAGGCTGTCGAGGGGATCCATGACCCTGCCCCTCATCCGGAGAATCGCAACCGGGATCTTGACCCCGGATATGAGGAAGATCCAGACATATTTGTGGAGCTCGAGGATGGAATATTCTATCAGATGAGCTATGACGGTACAGATGTACCCATCATCGCCGATTACCCCGGCTCCTTCCTGCTTCACATGTAAGTAATCCAGAGATACCTTATCCAAGAGAGTTATCGCATTCCTCCTTACCCACCGCATTGTCCTGTGCTCAAAAGGGGAGGCGCTCGGCGCGCCATGCTGCCCCGGGGGCATCTCCGAAGAGAGCGTCCCCCACACTAGGCAAGCCTTTGAAGAGGAAGGCAAACGAAGATACGGCCGAGCCTTCATCAAAGAGGTATGAATTTGAAAATATGCACCTTGGCAGTCACATCCAACTGTGACCTTTCCGTTTACCCTATATCAGGATAAAGCTGCGCCAGACTATATCCGGGGTCCCGCCGGCCATACTTCCAACAGCCAGGATCCAGATGCTGCTGTGAAGACGGGGGCTGATGCGGGGGTGATGTCGTACTGTCCTCCAGCCGAGGATTCGGATGACGTATCCGTCACCAACTTGGAAGTGGAGAGTGCCATGAATCGTCGGCGCCGCAGGGCCGTTATACAAGACCCTGGCTTTCCAGAAGAGGCATTTAACGCCTTCACCTCGGCTGATGCATATATCCAAGCTACTCGAGATGGGCTTAACAGAGCCACAAAGCAGCATTTAAAAGATGTGCAGGTAAGTTTACTTTGTCTAACTACGATAACCATATGCCAGTAGCCCCCAAGACTTAAACTAGTTGGGACAACTGATTTGAGGATTGTTGCATGACCAATTTCTGTCGGAGAAGAACGACGTGCTAGCCCAAGAGCTAGAAAAGTGCCAGACGCAGTTGAACGCAGTGGCCGCCGAACTGGAAAAATCCAAAGCGGCGTCCTCCGGTGATATTTCCCTCCATCGAGAAACAGTTATTGCATAGCGACCGTGTTAACACTGCGGCTTTATCTCATAACAGGATCATCGGATCAATTGGAGGAAAAAGAATCAAAAAGACTGCATGCCCCAGGCGAGCGGGTTTTGACCCGTGTCAGACAGGAGAAAAACAAACTCCAAGATGCAAACACCCAGCTGGGCGAAGAGCTGAAGGATGTGCGGGCCCAGCTAGCCAAGTCTGTGAAGGAGAACAAAAAACTACGAGGCGGCATATTCAGTATGTGGCCGTATTTACCTTATAATAATTTGGAAGTAAAGTAGCTGATATAGCTGTGATTGCAGGTATATTGACGGGCCGTCCCGAAGAGGAGGTGTCTGGATCATCAAGTGATCTTCAACAAGGGTTGTCGCAGTTGCACGAGCAAGCTCGGCTGGCAATGCGGAGTGTAGCCAAGGCCTTATGGCCATCCGACTCCCCTCCAGGGAGTATGGAGAAGCTTGTAGAGCTGTTCAAGGGAGCACGGCGGCGTATCCGATTATGGAAGATATCGGCCTACCGAGAGGGTGCGCGAGAGGCCTGGGCCATGGTAAGAACACGATATACCAAGCTGGATCCGAATCACATGGCCCGGGTCGGACCACTAGGGTCAAATGGGGAAGAAATTCCCATTAGTTTAGTATTGGCCAAGTAGAGGTGGCTGCTAGATACTCCCAACAGGATTGTAAATTAGACCGCCTGTTGGACGGTATAGAGGAGGAAGTTTTTGAGTCCTAAGTGACTATGTACTTTCCTTCTAGCTAGATAATAAAAAACAATTGTCATGGCCGACCTTTTCGCTTCGACCTCTGGACCCGAAGGTGCGGAGTGTTTCCGAATACCCTAACGATAGAATATACCGGGGTATGCATGGGAACCAGGCGTAGGGGTCATAGTTGCTTGAACAGACAATGTGTATCCGGCTAGTTATTTTATATTACCTTATGTAAGAAACATCTTCCAGAGAGAATAGTTCCGTTAAGGGTTCCTTTCCCTGGGTGTGCATGCGTTTAACGTGCATGTCCGAACTTTGATTGAAAAAATCGCAGAGTAAGTAACTTCTGGGGTTTCACAATGGAGTGAATGCGGAAACATCTTTAATTTTCCGACCTAATATTCCCTTAAGAACGCTAGCTTTCGGCTTCACCCAGTCTGAGGTACACATCCGGATGAACCGGCAGTAACAATCGCAGAGGTGCTCCCTTTATGCCCTAGCCGAACTAATGGGAACGTAGGCATAAGCACAGGAGCCAGGAAACCCAACTTGGCAAAAACTCAAGTCATATCGATGCATATAATGGTGAAGAAAAGGTACATACGGAAAAACGCATATGTGGTGAGCTTGATGCTCAAAGAATAATAGCAAGCTTCTGTATGAGAAACCCCCAGGTATAATGAACGTACATATGTGGAGATGTACGCATCAGGGGAGGACGGTCTAGCCGTACTAAAGCCATAGGGCTAAAGAACAAAATGAGAAGAGATTAAAACGAAAAGAGAGAGAGAAAATAGCATTAATAATAGGAGGAAGGAGACGAACACAAAGTTTGGCGCTAGGCATAAAATCGTCGGAGTCTGGCCGCGTTCCAGGGGTTCGGCTCTAGGTTATTGTCTGACGCATCACGCAGGCGGTACGCTCCTCCGGTGAGAACTTCGTCAATGTTGAAGGGATCCTCCCACTTGGGCTTGAGTTTGTCCTTTTTCTTCTTTGACAGGCATAGAACGAGTTCGCCAATGTTATAAGTCTTGGCCCGTACTTCTGTGTTTTGATACCTGTGAGCCAGCTATTGATAAAATGCGGAACGGGCTTTTGCAACGTCACACTCCTCCTCCAGGGCATCTAAGCTGTCCTGCCGATCAAGCTCGGCTTCTCTCTCTTCGTACATGCGCACTCGAGGTGAGTCATGAATAATATCGTAGGGTAACACTGCTTCTGCACCGTACACCATGAAGAAAGTTGTATATCCAGTAGTGCAGTTGGGCGTGGTCTGCAGCCCCCAGAGTATGGATTCAAGTTCCTCCACCCAGTTCTTGTCTGATTGTTTCAAAGACCGCACTAGTCTAGGTTTGATGCCACTCATAATAAGACCATTAGGCCGTTCGACTTGACTGTTTGTCTACGGGTGATAGACAGAGGCATAATCGAGCTTAATGCCTAGATTAGCACACCAGGTTTTCACTTCATCGGCTGTGAAATTAGAGCCATTATCGATGATTATGTTGTGTGGGACACCATAACGGTGTACCATGCCGGATATGAAATCTATTACCGTCCCCGCTTCGACCGTTTTGACTGGTTTAGCCTCTATCCACTTAGTGAATTTATCCACCATGACCAGCAGATACTTTCTCTTATGGCTTCCTCCTTTAAGGGGTCCGACCATATCGAGTCCCCAGACTGCAAAGGCCAAGTGATGGGGATTGTTTGTAAGGCAGTGGGGGGCATATGGCTTTGGTTGGCAAATAGTTGGCATCCGACGCAACGTTGGACAGGGTGTTGTGCATCTGCTCGGGCCGTCGGCCAATAAAACCCTGTACGGAAGTGTAACGCCCCGGATGTAACTTACCATATTTGTACTCCAACTCTTGCCATTTTCGGCTCTAAGTTATGATATTTCCCCATGGTTGGGTTTCGTCTTCGTTTTGCATTTTGTCCATGTCATGCATTTCATATCATGTCATCATGTGCATCGCATTTGCATACGTGTTCCTCTCATGCATCCGAGCATTTTCCTCGTTGTCCGTTTTGCAATCCGGCGCTCATATGTCCTCTAGCGCCCCCTTTTGCCTCTTTTCGTGAGCGGGTGTTAAACATTCTCGGAATGGACCGAGATTTGCCAAGCGGCCTTGGTACACCACCGGTAGACCGCTTGTCAAGTTTCGTGCCATTTGGAGTCTGTTTGATACTCCAACGGTTAACCTGGGAAACGGAAAGGCCTCGTGTGTGTTGCAGCCCAACACACCTGCAAAGTGGCCCAATAACCCGTCCAAACCCCCTCCATCCTCTCGGCCGTTCGATCATGATCGCGTGGCCGAAAATCGCACCTCATTTGGACTCTCCTAGCTCCATCTACCTATAAATATGTGCCCCTTCCGAAATTTTCGCGCAGTCCAACCCTAACTCACCCTCTCCTCGCGCCGCCGGACACGTCTGTCCTGGTCGGACGTGTCCGCACCGCCCCCTCCGCTGAATCACGTGCCACCACCTCAGCCTCCGCTGCCCCGCGCCCACCAGGCCCGCGTCCGGCCCCCGTGGGCCCAGCGCCGCCGCCCGCCGCTCGGGATCTCCCTGCATCGTCCGCCGCCGCCTTTGCCCGGCACCGCGCCGTCCGCCGCCCGTCGCGCTGCCGCTCGCAACTCCGGCGAGCGTTGCCGTCGACCGCCTGCGCCACTGGCCCACGCGCTCCGGCCGCCGCCCGCCGAGCTCCTCGCCGGCCACCGCCTCTCGCGCCGTCCTCAACATCGCGCCGCCGCCTCCTCCCGTCGCCGGCGAGCGCCGGAGCCACGCCGCTCCTCGCCGGCGCACCTCCTCTCCGGCCTTCTCTCCAACTCCGGCAATCCCTGATCTGCCTCGATCCACGTGCTACAGTAAACCCTAGGTTGACCTCTCTTTTTCATCTGAGTCCCTTTTCGGCTGTATTTTCTAGCCCTGTTCTACATGCCATATCTCCTCATCCATACATCCGTTTTGCGCGTGCCATATATCAAATTGTTCATCTGGATGTGATCTTCATTTTGTTCCATTGCGCCATGCTTGTTTGCGTCCATCTTGATGCCCTAATGACTGTTGTAGGAGTGCTATAAAATGTTAGGTGATGTTTCTTAGCAAATTATGAGCATTTGTCATTTTTCCCATGATTATTGTGTGCCGCATATGGACTTGAGCTCTACATGTGTTTTGGGATATGCCATGCCATCTTTATAGGGGTGTATTCCATGTATTTTTGTGATCAATGTGGTGACTAGCACATGCATGCAGAGTAGCTCTCGTAATATTGCTGATTTCAGAGACTTAGAGTTTCACTAAGTCTTTGTCTGCTGTTATTTTTTTATGCCATGTATTCATGTTGCTACAGTGAGATCCATGCTTCTTTTGAGTATGTTCAGTAAGGATGATTTGGACATATCGTTGTGCTTTATCCATCCATGTCCCTGTTTGCATTTATGGAGTGCCCTAGCATGACTCAATCTTGCTCTACTTTTGCTATAAAATGTTCCTGGCAGATTGTTTACGTGTTAATCAATTTTTCCAACGTTGTTGTAGTTGATCCATGCATGCTATGAGATAGTTCTTTCTTTGGTTAGTTTCATGAACATGTCTTCTTGCTGGTAGTATGTTTATCTTGTCATGCAATGCCTTGTGATGAGTGCATCGAGCTCGCAAAGATGCCTTCGTAATTCTGTTGATGCCATGTCCAGTTTTCTGCTAAGTCTGAATCTGTTAACGAAACTTGCTATGTTTACAAGGGTGCCATCATTTCTTCTGATCCTTTTTGGCTTATGGTCAGTAAGGGACTTTTTTTATATGCTTTGAGTAGATTCTTGACATGCCTTGCTTTGCTATGTTCTTTTCCTGTAGCATGTTGTTTCTTGCTCTAAACTTTGCTTCGTGATGTTAATTCCTGACATGTTAGTTTTTTCACCAAGTCTGTGATGCTGATATCTTTTGCACTTTTGCCATGCTTATTTGAACCTGCTATTTTGTGATTTAGCCGTAGCTCAGTGTTCATATTTTGTCAAGCATCTTGAGTAGATCACTGCCATGTGCTTTGTTGCTATGTTAGAGTGCAGTAGCTTAGTTTCTTGTTGCATTTTAGATGGCATCGTGTTGTTAATCGCAGAATAGTGACATTCTTGTTTTGCTTGCCATTTGCAAACCGTGTATCCGATTCCAGTGATCTTTATATCGATTTCGACCGAAATCACCTCATCTGTCCAGCAGCACACTTGGTTTGCCGATTTGAGGCCTGGTTCAATCTTTATCTTCCGGAGCACGCATATGCATTGCATAGCACATCCCGCATATCATGCCATGCTTTGCATCATGTTGCCTACGAATTGCACCGTGGTTGATTGTGTTTTCCTTTTGCTTGTGTTCTTGCCTTGGGTAGATCCGGGAGACGAGTTCATGATCGAGGAACCCGTTGAGTACACTTACGAGGATCAAGCTTATGTCAACTCGGAGAACTTTGCAGGCAAGATGACCGTACCCTCGAAATCACTTCTATCTTTGCTTGCTAGTTGCTCGCTCATTTGCTATGTCGTGATACCTACACATGCTATATCATGCCTCCCAAATTGCCATGTCAAACCTCTAACCCACCGTGTCCTAGCAAACCATTGTTTGGCTATGTTACCGCTTTGCTCAGCCCATCTTATAGCGTTGCTAGTTGCAGGTGATGATGGAGTTTGTTCCTTGTTGGAACATGATTATTGTTGGGATATCATTATTATATCTTGTTTACTTTAATGCACCTATATACTTGGTAAAGGGTGGAAGGCTCAGCCTTATGCCTGGTGTTTTGTTCCACTCTTGCCGCCCTAGTTTCCGTCATATCGGTGTTATGTTCCTTGATTTTGTGTTCCTTATGCGGTTGGGTTATAATGGGAACCCCTTGATAGTTCACCTTGAATAAAACTCCTCCAGCAAGGCCCAACCTTGGTTTTACCATTTGCCACCTAAGCCTTTTTCCCTTGGGTTTCGCGGACTCAAGGGTCATCTTTATTTTAAACCCCCGGGCCAGTGCTCCTCTGAGTGTTGGTCCAACCTGTCAGCAGCCGGTGGCCACCAGGGGCAACTCTGGTTTGGCCTACCGGAATCTTGGACAATCCGGTGTGCCCTGAGAATGAGATATGGGCAGATCCTATCGGGATTTGTCGGCACATTCGGGTGGCTTTGCTGGTCTTGTTTTACCACTGTCGAAATGTCTTGTAACTGGGATTCCGAGTATGATCGGGTTGTCCTGGGAGAAGGAATATCCTTCGTTGATCGTGAGAGCTTGTGATGGGCTAAGTTGGGACACCCCTGCAGGGTTTTGAACTTTCTAAAGCAGTGCCCGCGGTTATGGGCAGACGGGAATTTGTTAATATCCGGTTGTAGAAAACTTGACACTTAACTTAATTAAAATGAATCAATGGCGTGTGTAGTCCTGATGGTCTCTTTCCGGTGGAGTCCGAGAATTGAACACGGTTTCGTGTTATGCTTGAACGTAAGTAGTTTCAAGATCACTTCTTGATCTTATTGTTTCTCGACCGTGCCTTGCTTCTCTTCTCGCTCTCATTTGCGTAAGTTAGCCTCCATATATGCTAGTGCTTGCTGCAGCTCCACCTCACTACCTTTTCCTACCCATAAGCTTAAATAGTCTTAATCGTGATGGTGTGAGATTGTTGAGTCCCCGTGACTCATGGATTACTTCCAAAACCAGATGCAGGTGCCGATGATGCCATTACAGGGGATGCGACCGAACTCAAGTGGGAGTTCGACGAGGATTCAGGACGTTACTATGTTTCCTTTCCAGACGATCAGTAGTGGATCCCAGTTGGGGCGATCGGGGATCTATCACATTTGGGGTTGTCCTTATTTTAGTTCCGTAGACGGACCTTGATTGTATTCTGGATGATGTAATGTTATGTTTATGTATTATGTGAAGTGGAAATTGTAAGCCAACTCTTTATCTCTATCTTATTCAGTACATGGGATGTGTAAAGATTACCCCTCTTGCGACATGCCTACGATGCGGTTATGCCTCTAAGTCATGCTCCAACACGTGGGAGATATAGCCACATCGTGGGTGTTACAAGTTGGTAATCAGAGCCTTAACCGACTTAGGAGCCCCCTGCTTGATCGAATCGCTGGCGTTGTTGAGTCTATAATAATGTTTTGAGTATTTTAGGATTATATATATCGGAGAGTAGGACTCTTTTTACTTCTCAGTCCCTTCATCGCTCTGGTGAGGTCTCCTGGCATAGAGTTTTGACTCTTCTCTCCTCAAATTTCACGAATTTTTTTTAGGATCACGCGGGTATCTTGGAATCGTTTCGATGATTTTGTGACGAGAACATTGTTCTTGGTGCCTCCTGACATTTAGGGGTTCTGGCAGTGTCCCGGGGAGTTGAGCTCCGAGGTGTTGTCGTCACAATTTTATCGTTGCAGTTCTGGAATACCCGAGTTCGATGGCATCGAAAATATCCTTTATGCAGTTGTTGGTGAGATAAGCTCTACGCCACCCAATACTGGGGCGGGAGTTCGGGAGAATTGCCAAAACTCGTATAACGGATGCTTTTTGAAGGTTGAGGTAAATGATTTCCGAAGGTTTCTTGGTTATGTGTTGAAGGATGGATACAACTGGATGTAGGATTTGCTAGTTTTGGGTGAGATATTGTGCTTCCCCTGTATCCCCAACGCCTGATTGCATAACCAGAAAGTTTCGGGAGTTTCATAGGTGGGAATTCATGTAGCTCTAGTATTTCTTCCCGCAGATATTTGGTTTGTGATTGGGTAATCCTTACCGTCCATTGAATAAGAAGACCATAAAGAACAAGTACCAACTTCCCCATCGATGAGCTATTCGAACAACTCCAGGGTGCTCAAGTTGTCGGATTTCGGGTTCTGGCAGACCCTTGAGGTTCGAACACTGGGGTGCGCATGGAGATTTCGCCTCCTACCTACCTGCACTCCTCCGCCTTGCTAGGATCTAAACTAAGGAAAGAACAGCACAAGAGACGCAGGGTTTATACTGGTTCGGGCCACCGTTGTGGTGTAATACCCTACTCCAATGTGTGGTGTGGTGGATTGCCTCTTGGGCTGATGATGATGAACAATACAAGGAAGAACAACCTCGCGAGAGTCTGTTCCTGGCTGGGGCGATGAACTGCTGGGAGGAGCTCAGTCACCCTTCTCTCTCTCTCTCTACCTGATCTTCTCTATCCTTCGATCCCTCTCTTTTCTTCCAACCTCTCAGCTCCCTTTGCTCTGTGGGTGGCTGGTCCTATTTATAGAGGCCCTGGTCCTCTTCCCAAATATCGAGCGGGAAGGGAGCCAACAATGGCGGGCTAATTTGAAGGGGGACAGCTAGTATCGGCTATCCTGACAAAAGTAGTCTTCGCTTGCACAAAGCTCCGGTGATGACGCCGTCTTGGGCTCCACGGTGACCTCCGTCTTGTAGTCCCGACCGGCCGCGCGCGTGCCTCACCCAGCGTTGGTCCCGACCGGAAACCAGGACGGGGCCACGGAGTGAGGGGCTACGTGACCCGTTAGGCTCCTGAGTCACGATGCTCAGGAGTCCCCCTTGACGCTCAAACGGCCTTCGTACCTTGGCTCCGCTCGGGGAGAGACACGCAACGAACCAGGCCTGGGGGGACCTGGCTGGGCGGCATGCGTCTGGGTGTGACCCAGCCGCAGCCCCCTCGCGCGGCACTCCCGAGGGGAGGCGTTACGATGAGGCTGGACACTGAGCTCCGGGATCCCTGAGGTTGGTGCGGCCCGGGGGCCACCCTCAGTTGTTTATCACCAGCGCGGAGCATAGCGCTACCGTATGTGTACGGGCATAGCCGCTCCTCGGCAGTGTCGTCAGCTAGCACGGAGCATGGTGCTTCCACTAGTACGTGGGAGGGGGCACGGTAGGGCCTGGTGAGGTGTATCTGGGCACCCGTGAGCCAGCGCGGGACTCACGGGGCCCTACCTCTAGGCGGGTTGCGCCTGGCACTGGGCCTTATCTTGTGATGTGTCCCTGCAAATTTGGTTAGATGTCGGCACTCTACGTCCTCGGGTCCCGGCCCTCGAGCTGGTCTCAGCCGTCGCTGGTATGCCAGGTCGCGATGCCATGGACAAGGCCAGAGGGTGAGGGCTGGAGAGCCAGTAAGAGCCCTGAGTCGCGATGCTCAGGTACCCCCCCTTTAACGTGCAAGTGGTCAGCATGGAGAAGAAGAGGTGCCGTGGACCGGCATCAAATAATCAAGCATGGTGGGTCTAACACATAATCAGAAATAAACGCAAATGGGATACATGCCGCTGGGCCTGGCCCGAGCGGCTTGGGAATCATGCAGCCCGAGGGGCGCCTCCAACAAGGTAAGCTAACAACATGGAATAAAAAAGGGATACACGCCGCAGGGACAGACCCACGGGGCCTGTGAATAATGCAGCCCTGGGGGGGCGCTCCCAGCTGGAAATAAAACTCGAAAGATGTCACCTGATGATGTTGAGGACGAAGGAGCGTCGATGTAGCAGGCTCAGTGGGCTGCGGGAGCCGATCCTCACGAGCCCCCAGGCCTAGGGGCCTCGGGAGGCTTCGGAGGCGCTGACGGCTCCTCACGGGCCATCTCCATCCCTGCCAGGGCTGCGGAATGCCTGGCCTCTCGTGCCCCCATGATGCCCCTCATGAGGCGCTGGTACGTGCCAGCCGCGTTCGGCAAGCCGTAAGGCATGCGAACATAGCTGTGGGGTGGGCCTCCGCAGCGCCCCACTCGCGAGGGCCAGAGGCGCTCCAGAGAGGCGACTCGGTTGAGCCCTGGTATGTCGATGCAGACGCACAGCCCACCATCCTCGCCTGGATGGGGAGCCACTGCTGGTAGGCGGCGGCCGCCTTTCATGACTCTTGACTCCTGTAGCTCCTGAATGGCCTTGCTGACGAACTCCTGAGGGTCTGGGTCTCCTTGCCTTGCTCCTTCTTGAGGGAAACGTGCTTCGAAACACACCTCCATGTGGTGCCCAAGCGCCTCCCTCGTGACCCTGGCTAGGTCGGTGGCCCTCCAGGGGAGAGCCCCCGAGCCCTGCCTGAGGAGGGCACCAGGCGCACTTTCCTATGCGATGGAAGGAGGTTCCCCCTGGGCAGGCGTGGGCCCAGAGGGGGCTGCCTCCTGGGTGGTCGGGCCGGACGATGTCTTCTTCTTCTTAGGGGCGGTCTCGGGAGGCCTCCTGCTTCCACGATCCGGGTCTTCCAGTGACGCGGCCTGAAAGGCTCCTTCCAGGGAACACACCGCGTCCTTCTCTTCACATGGCACCGTGATGACTCCGCCGCTTCTTGGCATCTTGAGGATGTTGTAGCCGTGGTGAGTTACGTCCATGAACTTGGCCAGCGCTGGGTACCCAAGGATGGCGTTGTACGGCAAGCGAATGTGAGCGACGTCGAAGTCGATGAGCTCGGTGCGGTAGTTGTCGCATGCCCCGAAGGTGACAGGCAGTCGGACCTGCCCAATCGGGACCGTGGAGCCATCGGTGATACCGGAGAAAGGCTTGGTTGGCTGAAGCCGGCTGTAGGGCACTTGGAGGTTGTCGAATGTTTCCACAGACAGGACATTGAGCCCTGCCCCGCCATCGATGAGGGTCTTGGTGACCACCACGTTGCTGATGATTTGGGAACAAAGCATCGGGAGAACTCCGGCTATAGCCGCACACTTGAGCTGATCTGCTGAGCTGAACGTGATGGCGCACGCCGACCACCTGAGAGGGCGCGTGGCTTCGAGCCTGGGGAGGACTGCGTTCACTTCGCGGGCGAACTTCTTGAAGATGCGCTGAGAGGCTGGGGCTTGTGCCCCGCCCAGGATGCAGGCGATCGCGCGCGGCTCCTGGAAGCCCCCAGCCCCCTCGTCCTGGTTGCGGTCCTCGTTTCTCCTTGGCTGCGATGGCAGCGGTGGGAGGCATGCGTTGACTTGCGGGCGATCCTCGCGAGGCTGATCCCTCCAGTCTCCCTCGCGAGGCCGATCTCTCCAGCCTCCCTCGCGAGGCGGGTCTTGCCAGCGATCCTCGCAAGGTTGATCGCGCCACCCTTGGCACGGGCCACGGTCTTCCCAGCGTCCTGTGTTCCTTCCTCCTCCTTGACCGTAGCCCCGGTCATTGCGGTCAGGGCGACGGCCGATCTTTCCTTCTCGCACGGCTCGGAGCTCTTGACATTCGTTGGTGTTGTGGGTGTGGAGGTCGTGGTACACATAGTACCGGCTGCCCTTTGAAGGTTTAGGCTGATCACTGCCCCGCTTGGTGTCTGGTTCTGCCGCGAGCACGGCAGCCCCCTTGCGCTTCACATCCTTGGCCTTGGGCTTCTTTTCTTCTGGGTCTGCGGCAGGCAGCTCGAGGAGGGAGAGACGCCCTTCCTCGGCCCTGGCGCACTTGGTTGCCAAGTTGAACAGTTCCAAGGAAGTGCACAGGTCTTCATGCATCGCCAGCTCCTCCTTCATCTTGACGTCGCGCACGCCGTCGGAGAAGGCCGAGATGATGGCCTCCTCAGTCACCTTGGGAATCTTGAGGCACGCGTTGTTGAAGCGCTGGATGTACTTCTGCAGGGTCTCCCCGGGCTGTTGCTTGATGCGGCGCATGTCTCTCACGGCGGGTGGCCGGTCGCGAGTGCCTTGGAAGTTGGCGATGAAGCGGGTGCGCATCTCGTCCCAGGAAGAGATTGTGCCTGGAGCCTGGTTCAGGAGCCAGGTGCGGGCCCCTTCCTTGAGTGCCATGGGGAACCAGTTCGCCATGACCTTCTGGTCTCTGTTGGCAGCTTCGATGCCCAGCCCGTAGAGCTGCAGGAACTCCGCAGGGTCAGCCGTGCTGTCGTAGCAAGGAGGCAAGTCTGGCTTGAACTTGCCGGGCCACGCGACGCTGCATAGCTCGGCGGTGAAGGCGCGGCAGCCTGCTGTGGCCACGGGAGGCCTTGGATGACGAGGAGCTTGGTCTTGCATGTCCCCACGCGCTGCAGCTGGGAGCAGCGCGGGGTCTTGACGCGCGGGGGAAGGAGCATGGTCGCGACGTGCTGGAGCAGGGAGTGCCCGGGCAGCTTCTTGCGGGCGAGGGACTTCTTGACAGCTCTGCTCTTGCTGCGCTGGCGCCTGACGGAGCGGGTTCCGCCCAGGGGCCACGCGCCTTGGAGCCATGGCGCCTTCCTGCGGAGGAGGCGGCCGGGGCGCCGCTGGACCTTCATTGCCCGCGCGGGGCGGGGTGCGGTGCAGCTGAACGGACGGCGCAGGAGAGCCCCCTGCGGCACGGACGAGCTCGGCGACACGGTCGAGCCATTCTTCGTAGACGTCGTCGACGGGACGGTAGCGCAGGAGCTCGTTTTCCGCGATGAGTGCAGCTCGAGCCTCCATGGGCGGGCGGAGCGCGCGGGACGAAGAACCAGCTGGGGTGAGCGAGGGAGTCGCGGTGCAGCCGTCTTGCCGCACGGACGGATGCTGGGACGATGCTTGCTTCTCGTCCCCCGCCGGGCCGGTGGCGGCGTTGACGGCAGGTGACAGGGAACGGCGAGGACGCCCGCCGATAGGGGCTGTCTTGGCGACGCGGGAAGCGAGTGTGGCCCGGCGCTCGGCGCGGGCCCGACGAGCGTCAGACATGGGCGTGATGGTCGGAGGAGAACGGGGTCATGGAAGACGAATCCCGACATACCCCTACCTGGCGTGCCAAATGTCGGATTTCGGGTTCCGGCAGACCCTTGAGGTTCGAACACTGGGGTGCGCGCGGAGATTTCTCCTCCTACCTACCTGCACTCCTCCGCCTTGCTAGGATCTCAACTAAGGAAAGAACAGCACAAGAGACGCAGGGTTTATACTGGTTCGGGCCACCGTTGTGGTGTAATACCCTACTCCAGTGTGTGGTGTGGTGGATTGCCTCTTGGGCTGATGATGATGAACAATACAAGGAAGAACAGCCTCGCGAGGGTCTGTTCCTAGCTGGGGCGATGAACTGCTGGGAGGAGCTCAGTCACCCTTCTCTCTCTCTCTACCTGATCTCTCCTTCGATCCCTCTCTTTTCTTCCGAGCTCCCTTTGCTCTGTGGGTGGCTAGTCCTATTTATAGAGGCCCCGGTCCTCTTCCCAAATATCGAGCGGGAAGGGAGCCAACAATGGCGGGCTAATTTGAAGGGGGACAGCTAGTATCGGCTATCCTGACAAAAGTAGTCTTCACCTGCGCAAAGCTCTGGTGATGACGCCGTCTTGGGCTCCACGGTGACCTCCTTCTCGTAGTCCTCCTGGTCTTGGTCTCGTTGCATCGAAATGGCAACCTTTGCCTGATGCCTCGGTACTCCGCGGCTGCGCTTGCCCCCTTTGCACCAAAGAGGAAGGGAGGACACTACGCGGGCTGGCACCCGCCTGGCACCCCGGTCGTCATGGCTTGCGTAACGGGCACCTCGTGAGGTACCCCGCCTTGATCTCTCTGCCTCCTCGTGAGCCATCCTGACAAGGCCACGCCTGAGGAAGCTCCGCATCGTCCGCCCCGCGAGGCTTGGCCCCTCGCGAGGGTCTTGGGTTTGTGTTGGTGAAGATGGGCCACGCTGGGCTCCCCTTTGAGCCACGCCGCAGGCCGCAGGCAGGCAAGTCCGGGGACCCCCGTTCCCAGAACGCCAACACAAGTATTCTCCAAGCTTGACCTTAGTATGGGCTATCATCAGATTCGCATTCATGAACAAGATATCCCCAAGACAGCATTCAGAACAAGCTATGGTTCTTACGAATACACTGTCATGTCTTTCGGCCTTGTCAATGCTCCTCCAACATTCTCTCGCATGATGAACTTCATCTTCAACCCTTACACAAATGATTTCGTCTTGGTGTATCTTGATGATATTTTGGTCTTTTCGAAGAACAAAGAGGATCATGCCAAGCATTTGAGATTGGTGCTGGACAAACTCAGAGAACATCAGTTCTATGCGAAGTTTTCAAAGTGCGAGTTTTGGCTCGATGAGTTTCTCTACCTTGGGCATATCATCTCCGCCAAGGACATAGTTAATCCTGAGAAGGTGTCTACAATTGTGAATTGAGAACCGCCTCAGAATGTGAAGCAGCTCCGCTGTTTCCTTGGGCTTGCAAGTTTGTAACATCCCAAATTTTCAATTTGGAATGTTATACATAGATCACTCATGCATATCATATTTAATTTGCATTAGAAAAATTGCACGTTTTCAAAATTGCATTTTAGGGCCAAGAAAATGTTCATCTCGTTCAAAATATTTCATTTAGACGGTGAAAATTTGTTTTGGCATTTTTAGATTTTTATTTTATTTTCTAGGATTTATTTTCTGTTCGGTGGAATTGTTTAAAAAAAGCTTCGGGCGCCGACTGGGTCGAAACCGAGTCGGGCCGGCCCATCTCCCCGCGCCGCCGTCTCCCCCAGGATGCGCGCCGCCGCCACCGCCGACTCGGACAGGAGTCCGAGCCGGACTCCTCTGCCGCCGCCTTGCCCCCTCCTCCAAGCCACCCCTCCCCCCTTTATATGTCGCCCCAAGCCCCCCGCCACCACCACCAAACCCCGCCGCCCCGCAGCCACCTCCTGAGCCGCGCCTCGCCGCCGCCGCCGCCCCTCGCCGCACCGCCGTCGCCCGTGCCGCCTCCCGCGCCTCGCCACCGCTGCCGCCCCTCGCCGCACCGCCGTCGCCCGTGCCGCCTCCCGCGCCTCGCCGCCGCCGCTGCCCCTTGCCGCAGCGCCGCGTCACCGTCGCTGTCGGGTTTCGGGTTCCGGCAGAGCCTTGAGGTTCGAACACTGGGGTGCACGCAGAGATCTCTCCCCTACCCATCTACGTCCGATCCTCTCGTGCGAACTAAGATGAAAATGATGAACAACACAAGAGACACGAGGTTTATACTGGTTCGGGCCACCGTTGTGGTGTAATACCCTACTCCAGTGTGTGGTGTGGTGGATTGCCTCTGGGCTGATGATGGATAGTACAAGGGAAGAACAGCCTCGCGGGAGGTGTTCTTGAGCTGGTGCGATGAACTGCTAGGGCGAGTTCAGTCGCCTCTTCCTCTCTCTCTGCTATGGTTCTACCAGATTTCCAGCCGTCCCGTCCTTCTGTGGTGGCTAGCTCTATTTATAGAGGCCCTGGGCCTCTCCCCAAATAATGATCGGGAAGGGCGCCAACAATTGGCCATTTCGAAGGGGAACATCTAGTACAAGTTATCCTGACCAAAGGTGGTCTTTGGCTGCCAAAAGCACTAGCGATGACGTTGTCTTGGGCTCCACGGTAACCTCCGTCCTGCTGTCCAGCTGGTCTTGGTCTTGTTGCACCGGGATGGTAACCTTTGCTTGATGCCTTGGCCTGTGCTTGCCCCCTTTGCACCAAAGGGGAAACAAGGACACTGCGCTGGCCGGCGCCCACCTGGTCTCGATCGTCATGGCTTGCGTCACGGGTTCCTCGCGAGGTACCCTTGCATTGATCTCTCCGCCTCCTCGCGAGCCTGCCTGATGAGGCTGCCTCTGAGGAAGCTTCCTGTCGTTCGCCCCGCGAGGCTTGGCCCCTCGCGAGGGTCTTGAGCTTGAGCTGATGAAGATGGGCCGTGCTGGGCCCCCGCTTGAGCCACGCCGCAGGCCGCAGGCAGGCAAGTCTGGGGACCCCCGTTCCCAGAACGCCGACAGTAGCCCCCGGGCCCAAGGCGCGCGCGGGCTTGGCTTAGCAGAGAAGCGAAGGGGCAAGCGTGAAGCGCCACGGGCCCTAACAGCCTGCGGCCTTGGGCGCCGTGTGGCGGTTGATTGGGCATGGGCATCTGCACTTCCCACGATGCCTCGGCAACTGCACGACTAACAAAAGGGGGTGCCCTGGCCAGGCTTACTTGCCCCGCTCTCGTCCGCCTTGCCCTAGATCCCCTTTCTCGTTCTCCTTCCTCTTGCTCCCGAAATCCTCCAGCTCCGTCTCAATCCTTCGCATCCGGCACGCCATGGCGCCTCGCAAGTCCCCGGCTGATGCTTGGTACTCACCGGCCCTGGATTCCCTGAATTTGTCGGAGAAGAACCTCGCCCTCGCGCGCCTGATGATGATGGCGCAGGGCAGCGAGGGAGCGACTGTGCTCAAAGTCGGCTCCGATCAGCTTGAGGGCAAGGGGAGCACCTTCTACCCGTTCTTCGTGAGCGCCATTGTCGCTGGTCTGGTGCCTCCTTTCTCTGAGTTCTTCCATGCCATTCTCCGCCAATACAACATGCAGGCTCTGCATCTCCACCCCAACTCTGTCCTTCTCCTGGCGATTTTCGCCTACTATTGCGAGGCTCATGTTGGTGTGAAGCCCTCGGTGGCCTTGCTACGCCACTTTTTCTCCTTCCGGGTTTCTGGTGCTCAGGTCTCCGCATGCGCGAGCTTCATTGCATATTCCAGCTCCAACGCCATCTCGAAGCCTGGGAAGAGTATTGAAGGATACCAGAGCAAGTGGGTCATGATGGATGTTGGGCGCCTCCACCCTCGTCTGGTATTGCCCACGGGGCAACCTAAGTCCGTTGACGCATGGTCCCGTGTGGAGCTCGTCGACCCTCGCGCGAAGGCGGTGTTGAGGAGGATGAACGCGGACCTGAGACCAAGCAACTCGGAGTCGGCGAAGTTAACCGGGGCCACGCTCCTGAGGGAGTTCTTGGAGCACCGGGTGGCTCCGCTCCAGGAGCACCCGCCCCCACTGTGGAGGCTTGGAGGAGCAGACACCGCCCTGCGCCTGAGCTCCGAGGCCCTGACCGATGAGGATCTGGCTACGGCCCTCCATTCCTTGGTTGGGGGAGACGTGGCGAGCCCGATGGGCGCCCCCGTCCCCTTGTTCCTTCGTGACGACTAGGAGCTGGTGGTGAACACCATGCCCACCTTCAACGGTGAGGGGCTGGTGCCCACGGCAGCTCCCGAAGATCTGGCGGTCTTGACGACGGTGAACTTGTCCTCCGGCAGCTCCAGCGGGGAAGAGGAGGAAGAAGAGGCGGAGGAGGAAGCCTCCGACTCGGAGGAGACTGGCGAGGATTGGGGGGAGTCCTTCCCTTGGCGCAGGTCCCAGGCCCTCCGCTCCATGCCGGACGACGACGAGGCCGGCGCCAGGCGAGGAAAGGAGGGCTCTTCCTCGGTCACGAGGAAGGGCAGGTCGAGCCTGGTTCCCCCAGGGTCTGCTCTGTTCCCTGGGGGGTCTCAAGGCCAGCTCCATCCCTCCTGACGCGCCTTCTGCTTCCGGGCCCCCAAAGGCTGACCCCCGCTGCAGGCTCTCGGGCTTCAAGTTTGGCCGGAGGTTGCTTGAGTCCATGGACGACGTCCAGTAAGTGCTCGATTCTTGCTCTGCTTGGTTTCTGCCACTGAGGCTTGACGTTTGCGCTCTTTTACCAGGCCGGCACCTGCGGCCAAGAGGTTGAAGGAGGCTTCTGCGGCCCTGCTTGGGGCGAATCCGTCTGCCGGGGCGACGCCTTCGGCTGTTGGGGGAGAGGACGGCGAGGCCGGCGCCTCTCCGACCCAACCGCCCTCCCGAGGCCAACTAGGGCATACTGAAGACAATGTATGAGAGTGGCCTGGAGGAGCCGTTGGCTGGTGCTGAGGATGGCCCCGCCAAGCTGCTCCCCTTCTTGGTTGATGCGCTTGAGGACGTCACAGACGGCCTTGGCCCCACGGTCGAGGCCGAGGCGCGTGCCTTGTCTTCTGCGGCACTGACGCGTGTCCTCGGCCATGTCTACCTGCGCGACCCAAACGTCGACTTCGACAGCCTGCTGGAGCCTATGAGCGGCAACCGTGCCGGTGCCGCCGCTGAGGCCGTGAGGGCCCGAGCCAAGGTTTTGCTGGGGAAGTTCCGCTCCCCCAGCGTCCTGCCCGGGCGCGGTGCCGCCGGCCTTGCGACCTCGAGAGGCGAAGCCGTCCAGCGTGACTCCACCACCGGTGACGGCGTTACTGGGGAGTGATTCCTTCGCGACTTCCATCCTGTTTTATTCCTGCACATGCACCATGCCTCGCGGAGGCGTTAAAACTTGTGTTTGGCGTTGTGGAACAATCTTATGGCTTGTAATATTTGCTTTGAATTTCGCGGAATTTGCATTTTCCCCTCCTACTTGTTTACGCTCTACTTCGGCAGGGCCCGGCCCCGCGCGTACCTCACCCAGCGTTAACCCCGACCGGAAACCAAGGATGGGAATAAGGAGTGAGGGGCTACGTGGCAAGTCAGGCTCCTGAGCCACGATGCTCAGGAGTCCCCCTTGATGCGCGAGCAACAAGTAGGGAAGGGGGGAGCGAGAAGTGGATTGATCCTTCTACGTCGGCAGGGCCCGGCCCCGCGTGTACCTCACCCAGCGTTAGCCCCGACCGGAAGCCAAGGACGGGACTAAGGAGTGAGGGGCTGCGTGGCAAGTTAGGCTCCTGAGTCGCGATGCTCGGGAGTCCCCCTAGACGCTCAAACGGGTTTCGTACCTTGGCTCCACTTGGGGAGTGGCGCGCGACGACCAGGTCCAAGGGACCTTGCTGGGTGGCGTGCGCTCGGGCGAGGCCCGGGCGTAGCCCCCGTGTCCAGCCCCCTCGCGCGGCACTCCCGAGGGGAGGCGTTGCTATGGTGCCAGACACTGAGCTCTGGGCTCCCTGAGGTTGGTACGGCCATGGGCCGCCCTCAGTTGTTTATCACCAGCGCGGAGCATAGCGCTTCAGTATGTGTACGGGCATAGCCGCTCCTCGGCGGTGTCGTCAGCCAGCACGGAGCATGGTGCTTCCACTGGTGCGTGGGAGGGGGCTCCCCTCCGGGAGGAGCCCCCGGGGCGTGTACAACCCCGCCCTGACACGTGGCCGGCACGGTAGGGCTAGGAGAGGTGTATCTTTACACCCGTGAGCCAGCGAGGGACTCACGACGCCCTACCTCGAGGCGGGTTGCGCCTGGCTCTGGGCCTTTATCAATTGGTGTGTTCCTGCAGGGTTGTTAGAATGCAAATGCTCTACGCCCTCAGGTCCCGGCCTCCGAGCGAGCTCAGCTGCCGCTGGTATGACAGGTCGCGATGCCGTGGGTCAAGGCCAGGGGGTGGGGGCTGGAGAGCCAGTAAGAGCCCACGAGTCGCGATGCTCAGGCGCCCCCCTTTTAACGTGCAAGCGCTTTGCACGACGACAAGCAGTAGGTGATAATTATGGGAATCGGATTAAGCGTGAAAGAACAACTTCATCCTAGGGTAAATGCTGGAAAAGCAACTGCCGCTGGGTCGGGCCCGAGTGGTGTGGGGATGATGCAGCCCGAGGGGCGCCCCTAACAGGGTAAGTAAAGAGCATAACCAAAATGGATACATGCCAAGGGGACGGACCCACGCGGCCTGGGAATGGTGCAGCCTTGTGGGCGCTCCCAACTGAAAGTAGAACTCTGAAAGATGTCACCTGGTGATGTTGAAGATGAAGTGATGCTGAGGAAGTGAGCGATGCGCGGTGAAGACGTCGGCCCTCATGAGCCCCCAGGCCCAGGGGCCTCGGGAGGCTCTGGGGGCACGTGCAGGTCTTCGGGGACCATCGCCACCTCCGCCAGGACCGCGCGATGCCTAACCTCCTGAGCCTCCAGAATGCTCCTCAACAGGTGCTGATGTGCGGCGACCGCGCTCGGCAGGATGAAGGGCATGCGAACGTAGTTGTGGGGTGGTCTCACGCAGCGCCCTACGGCCAAAGGCCAAAGGCGCTCCTGGGACGCAGCTCAGTTGAGCCCTAGTACATCGACGCAGACGCACAGCCCTCCATCCTTGCCTGGATGTGGGGCCGCGGTAGGTAAGCGGCGGCTGTCGCGCATGTCTCTGGACTCTTGTAGCTCTTGGGTGTTCCTTGCGATGAACTCCTAAGGGTTTTGTCTCCTTTGACTTGTACCTTTCTGAGGGAAGCATGCCTGATAGCACCCCTCCAAGTGGTGCCCGAGCGCCTCCCCCGCGACCTTGGCAAGGTCGGTGGCTCTCCAAGCGAGAGCCCCAGAGCCCTGCCTAAGGAGGGTGCCAGGCGCGCATTCCTATGCGCGAGAGGGCGGCGCTCCTTGACCGGGCGCGAATCCTGACGCAATACCTCTGGAGGTGCCTGCTTCCTAGTGGCTCTGGCCAGGTGAGGTCTTCTTCTTCTTGAGGGTCGCCTCGGGAGGCCTCCTGCTCCTGCGATCTGGGTCTTCGATTGCTGCGGCTTGGAACGCACGCTCGAGCGAGCACACTTCGTCCCTTTCTTAATAGGGTACGGTGATGACTCCACCGCTTCCTGGCATCTTGAGGACATTGTAACCATGGTGAGTCACTGCCATAAACTTGGCTAGGGCTGGGTACCCGAGGATGGCGTTGTACGGCAGGCGGATGTGAGCAACGTCGAAGTCGATGAGCTAGGTGCGGTAGTTGTTGTGTTGCCCGAAGGTGACCGGAGGCAAACCTGCCCAATTGGAAAAGTGGAACCATCGGTGACTCCTGAGAAAGGCTTGGTTGGCTGAAGCTGGTCGTATGGCACTTGGAGATTGTCGAACATCTCGACGGATAGGACGTTGAGTCCTGCCCCGCCATCGATGAGGGTCCTGATGACCTGCACATTGCTAATGACTGGAGAGAAAAGCATCGGGAGGACTCCGGCCGTTGCCGCACACTTGAGCTGGTCTGCTGAACTGAATGTGATCGCGCACGAAGACCACCTGAGAGGGCGCGTGGCCTCAAGCTTGGGAAGGACTGCATTCACCTCGCGAGCAAACTACTTGAAGATGCGCTGTGAGGCTGGGGCCTGGGCGCCGCCCAAGATGCAAGCAATTGCACGCGGCTCTTGGAAGCCCCCAGCCCCATCGTCTTGGTGTTGGTCTTCGTTCCTCCTTGGTGGAGCTGGCAGAGGAGGGAGGACTGCGTTGTCGGGGGGACGGTCCTCATGAGGCTGGTCCCTCCAGCCTCCCTCGCGAGGCTGGTCCTGCCAGCGGTCCTCACAAGGGCAGTCACGCCATCCCTGGCGAAGGCCATGGTCTTCCCATCATCCACCGCCTCTTCCTCCTCCTCGGCCATAGCCCCCGTCGTTGTGCTCTGGGCGTCGGCCGATTCACCCATCTCGCATGGCTCTGAGCTCTTGACATTCGTTGGTGTTGTGGGTGTGGAGGTCGTGGTACACGCAGTACCGTCCGCCCTTCGATGACTCTGGCTGATCCCTGCCTCGCTTGGTGTCCGGTTCCGCTGCTAGCACGGCAGCCCCCTTGTGCTTCACGTCCTTGGCCTTGAGCTTCTTTTCTTCTGGGTCGGATGCCGGGAGCTCGAGGAGGGAGAGACGCCCTTCCACAGCCCTGGCGCACTTGGTCGCCAAGTTGAATGGCTCCAGGTTTGTGCACAGGTCTTCATGGATTGCTAGTTCTTCCTTCATCTTGATGTCGCGCACGCCGTCGGAGAAGGCTGAGATGATGGCTTCTTCAGTCACCTTGGGGATCTTGAGGCGAGCGTAGTTGAAGTGCTGGATGTACTTATGCAGGATTTCTCCTGGTTGTTGCTTGATGCGGCGCAGGTCGCTCACGGCCGGGGGCCGGTTGCGAGTGCCCTAGAAGTTGGCGATGAAGCGGGTGCGCATCTCGCTCCAGGAGGAGATCGTGCCAGGAGCCAGGTTCAGGAGCCAGGTGCGGGCGCCGTCCTTGAGCGCCATGGGGAACCAATTTTCCATGACCTTCTCATCTCCTTTGGCGGCTACGATGCCCAGCTCGTAGAGCTGCAGGAACTCCGCGGGGTCCGCTGTGCCATCGTAGAGGGGAGGGAGGTCAGGCTTGAACTTGCCTGGCCATGTGACACCGCGCAGCTCGAGGGTGAAGGCGAGGCAGCCCGCCGTGGCCACCGACGCCCTTTGCTGGTGCTGGACTCGTTCTTGCGGGTCCCCACGCGCCGCCTCTGGGAGCAGCGCGGGGTTTTTTCGTGGAGGCGCTGGGGCGCGATCTTGGCGTGTCGGCGCTGGGAGCGCGCGAGCACCTTCCCGGGGACGTGGGATCTCTTGGCAGCTCCCTTCTTGCTGCGCAGGCGCCGGACATGGAGGGTCTCGCCCTGGGGCTGCGCGCCTTGGAGCCAAGCCACCTTCTTAGGGAGGAGGCGCCTCCTGATCCTCGCAACCTGCACGGGACGGAGGGCGAGGCAGCAAGAGGGACCGCAAGGGGGAGCCCCCTACGGCACTGACGAGCTCGGTGATGCGGGCGAGCCAGTCCTCGTAGAGGTCGTCGACGGGGTGATAGTGCAGGAGCTGCATCCATGGTGCGCGATGGGCGTGGGATGACGAGCCAGCTGGAGTCAGCGACGTGGTGGCGGTGCGTCCATCCCGCCGCACCGAGGGGTGCTGGGACGAGGCCTGCTGCTCGTTCCCCGCCGGGCCGGTGGCGGCGCTGGCGGCGGGCGACGGGGAACGACGAGGGGGGCCGCCGACGGGTGCCGTCTGGGCGACACAAGCGGCGTGAGGAGCCCGGCGCTCAGCGCGAGCCCGACGAGCATCAGCCATGGACACGACGGAAGATCACATGCGAACAGCGGAAGGAAGATTCCGGTGCACCCCTACCTGGCGCGCCAAATGTCGGGTTTCGGGTTCCGGCAGACCCTTGAGGTTCGAACACTGGGGTGCCCGCGGAGATCTCTCCCCTACCAATCTACGTCCGATCCTCTCGTGCGAACTAAGATGAAAATGATGAACAACACAAGAGACACGAGGTTTATACTGGTTCGGGCCACCGTTGTGGTGTAATACCCTACTCCAGTGTGTGGTGTGGTGGATTGCCTATGGGGCTGATGATGGACAGTACAAGGGAAGAACAGCCTCGCGAGAGGTGTTCTTGAGCTGGTGCGATGAACTGCTAGGGTGAGTTCAGTCGCCTCTTCCTCTCTCTCTGCTATGGTTCTACCAGATTTCAAGCCGTCCCCTCCTTCTGTGGTGGCTAGCTCTATTTATAGAGGCCCTGGGCCTCTCCCCAAATAATGAGCGGGAAAGGCGCCAACAATTGGCCATTTCGAAGGGCAACATCTAGTACAAGTTATCCTGACCAAAGGTGGTCTTCGGCTGCCAAAAGCACTGGCGATGACGCTGTCTTGGGCTCCACGGTGACCTCTGTCCTACCGTCCGGCTAGTCTTGCTCTCGTTGCACTGAAATGGTAACATTTTCCTGATGCCTTGGCCTGTGCTTGCCCCCTTTGCACCAAAGGGGAAACAAGGACGCTGCGCGGGCCGGCGCCTGCATGGTCTCGATCGTCATGGCTTGCGTCACGGGTTCCTCGCGAGGTACCCTTGCATTGATCTCTCCGCCTACTCGCGAGCCTGCCTGATGAGGCTGCCTCCGAGGAAGCTTCCTGTCGTCTGCCCCACGAGGCTTGGCCCCTCGCGAGGGTCTTGAGCTTGAGCTGATGAAGATGGGCCGCGCTGGGCCCCCGCTTGAGACACGCCGCAGGCCGCAGGCAGGCAAGTCTGGGGACCCCCGTTTCCAGAACGCCGACAGTCGCCTGCGCCACCTCGCCCGCCGCCCCACCAGCCCGCCGCCCCACCGCCCGAGCCCCGCCTCACTGGAGCCTCACCAATGAGGTAGCCGTTCGCCGCCGCCGTTTTTTTAAGAAAACCGATTTGGTTTTTTTCTAAAACCCTAGTTTGTTTTTTAGATCGGTTCGCCGGTTTTTCCCGGTTCTTCTATTTAGCGAACGTTCGTCCATACGTTTGTTTTAACGAACGGTTTTCGCTCGTTAGTTACAGACAACGAACGCTTGTTCGTTAGCCTATTCGTCAGTTTTCTTTTTATCAGATTTTTCTGTGATTATTTTCAATCGCGATTTCTGATCCGATTTTCGTTTCAGTTTATCTTTTCGCTCGTTTATCGGAATCAGGCGATTCAAGCGCCTAGATCTTCGTATCGAGACCCTCTTTCTGTTTAATCAACTTAAACAAGATTTTGCTACTATAAAATTTGACCTTAGTCCAGATTAGTAAATGTATCTTGTTTCTTTCGCCGTTTGAGTTTCGTTGCTCCGTTCGATTTGATTTTTTTTGCAAACCGGAGTTCTTAAGTTGAACTTTCTGGTCAATCTCTCTTATTTGAGTTTTGCCCATGCATATTTTCTTGTTTGCTTATGCATGCTATTGTTTGTTTGCGATAGAATTCCCGGAGTGCGAAGCGTGCTACATCGAATCCCTAGGTTTCGCGGATAGTTAGCAAGGCAAGTAACACATTGATCATAATATTTCCATACCCAGTTTTTATGCATTAGTTTCAATCCTGAAACATTCCATGATTAGGATGCCATTAACATGTGGGTTGGGAAGTAGATGTTGAGGTAGAACCTACAGCCCTGTTTTATTCAAACCCTTGTGAGTTACTTCTATGTATTGCTTATATTGCTATGCTATTCTCGTAGACATGGTTTGGGTGAGTGAAATCCATGACAGATGTGAGATTGTTAATTAATGGTTCAACTTAAGGTGGCAACTTGAATACACATATGGGTGGATTGAGGCACCTGGAGAACCTAGTGTTTCCTGTATTTTTGGAAATCCCGGGGTTCCGTGTGATCTTCCTATGGACCGCCACCCAGGTTCAAAGGGAACTGAGATGATTCATGCTAGAAACACCCGTGTGCAGCCACAAGCTATTAAGGGCTCTACCATAGTTGAGTAAGTTACGTGAAGCTCTCGAAGAGGTAGATTCGCAGGTAGTGGGTTGTAGGTTTGGTATGGTTTGCCCGGAGTAGAGAGTTAATGTTTCTGAAAGACTACGTCTCGGTCATCTGTTTCTCAAACACCATGTATTGCGAGAAAATTAATGGGGGCGATCGAGTCTTGTGGGGAAAAGTGTGCAAACCTCTGCAGAGTGTACAATCTAATCATGGTTAGCCGTGTCCCCGGTTATGGACAATCTTGAGTATCTAGTACTTGGAGTATCTTAAGTATCTCATCACTCTTAATTAATATTGTTGGGTTGTTAAATTACTTTAATTGGGATTGAGTTGGAGAAACCTTCTCAATGATGTTTCAACTACCATGATAGTTAAATTAAAATCTATTCCTTTGTTGTAGGGAAAAATTGGCTTTTCGCAAAACTATAACCATAGAGCTTTCCACCAGCCAAATATGCATGTAGTGATAGCATTATTCTGTTCTTGCTCTACTGCGTTATATTGCCAGCACATTCCATGTGCTGACCCGTTTTCGGGCTGCAACGTATTATGTTGCAGACTTTTCAGACGAGGAGTAAGGTTTGTTAGGTCGTTGCCGTGTAGCTCAGCTATGCCGTTGGAGTTGATGGACTCACTTTATCTTCCAAGCCTTCCGTTGTTATCTTATTAGATGGCCTTAAGCCATATTTATTGTAATAAGTTCTCTTTTGAGACATTCGATGTAATAAGTGTGTGATTGCTACTCTGTTATAAATCCTTCGAGTACTGTGTGTGTCAGCATTACCGATCCAGGGATGACACAGAAGTACAGAGACTTGACCGTTTGAGGTCGGGTCGCTACAAGATGGTATCAGAGCACACGCTGAGTGTAGGACATGACCACTAAGATAAAGCCCTAGATCAATATTCTCTTCTCATTTCTGACTCCTCTCCATTTTCCACTCTTTAGGATGGCGGACGCAAGGAACAAGTTTGCACAACCGGATGAAGATGCACCTTTTGGACGACACTTGAAGGAAGTCACTAGGTACCTGAACATAGGAATACCAAGCTTCACCGGGACTTACAACGCCACTTTACCTGAAGAGGAGCGATGGATGATTCAAGTTCAAGTTCCAGGAAGGACATTCACGCCAGTCACTAAGCCCATAGAGTTTTCCTTTGATGCACCAACCTGGAGTCTAGGAAAGAGTATGGCAGCTCACATCACCATGGGACGCATTGGAGAAGTTTACCAAAAGGAGCTTAAGGATACTATCTACCAGATCTGCGGGTGCCGAGAGGAGCAATGGGAGATGATCAGCACCAGGAAAGATAGGTCAATTGCAGCTTTCATCTAGGAATTAAACCAGCACATTCGACGCCAGGAGAATCAGATGTGCGCACAAATGATAGATCTGAAGAAGGAGAAGACAAGGATCATCAAGCTGGAAGAAGAACTTAAGTCTACACGCAATGGATACGAAGAGGAAATTGCGACACTATTGGAGAAGAATGACGACCTGATTAAGAAGATCAGAGTATTCATGGGAGATCCAGCACTGGGAAGAGAAGACAACGATTCCACTTGCCCGGAGAACTACATCATCATCGACGACACTGATTCCAACCCTAGTGATGATGACTTTGAAGACGAAGCTGCAGCAGATATCATGGAGTCTTCCACCAATCAAAACTTCTAGATGACCACCAAATGATTAGTAGTATTCCCCCATGTATTTAGTAGTAGTTGAGCACTTTTGCGATAGTTCTAGATCGATTGTATGCCCTTGCTTGATTGAGTGAGTGAAATGTTTGTGTTTGTCTCATGTGCATATGGGTAGTGCTTTCTCATTAGACCTCATTCTATTCTAATCTCTTCCCTCTAAACCCATCAGATGCCTCCGAGATGTGACCCCGGATTTGCTTTCCCACTGATGCTCACTCAATTGATCCAGCAACAGAATACCTTGACGCAGTTGTTAGTCCAGAACCAAGGCAACAACAACAACAATCCACCACCACCACCAGTTGATAACTTAACCTGTTTTCTGAGGTTGCAACCACCGGTGTTTTCCAGTAGCACCGAGCCCATAGTAGCAGATGATTGGCTCCGCAGGATTGGAAGGGAGTTAACCACTACAGGATGTACCGATGCTGAGAAGGTGCGTCTTAACGCACATCAGTTAGATGGACCGGCAGCCTCATGGTGGGAGAATTACACTGTCACTTACCCTATAGCCACAGTGACATGGGATCAGTTTCAGCAAGCTTTCCGTACAGCCCATGTCTCAACTGGAGCTATGAGTATGAATAAGCGTGAGTTTCGCAACTTACGCCTGGGGAACCGTATTGTAGCTCAGTACGTGGATGAGTTTAGCAAGTTATCTCGCTATGCCCCTGATGACGTGGCCACAGATGCCGCGAAGCAGGAGAAGTTTATGGAAGGTCTGAATCATGAGATGAGCATGCAGTTGATGGTGGCAACATTCAACAACTACCAGGAGTTGGTAGATAAGGCTCTTATTGAAGGGAAGCAGCAGCAGATTGAGAGCCGTAAGAGGAAGTATGGACAAGGAAGGTATAATTCAGGACCTCAGCAGAAGCCTCACCTAATCTCGAACTCGGGAGGACTTGTTCATAACCGTGGAGGCCACACCCATAATGGAGGAAGTAACCATAAGCATATTGGCCCAAGGAATGGGAATGGGAATGGAGCAAGAAACAATCAGAACCGCCCTAATCCAGCCACACCCGCCAAAAGAGATCTAAGTCACATTACTTGCTATAAGTGCGGGAAGACTGGACACTATGCCATGGTGTGCCCTGAAGGGAAGAATGGAAACGGGAATGGGAGCACTGGGAAGAAGCCCAATCCATTCAACAAAGGACAAGTGAACCACGTTAACGTGGACGAGGTTGAAGAGCAGCCTGACGCGGTTATAGGTATGTTTTTGATTAAGTCATTTACCGCTCTTGTTCTTTTTGATACTGGTGCATCGCATTCATACATATCAAGGGGATTCATGGATAAGTTTAGACTACCAACCCAAACCCTTAGGACCCCTCTGTTAGTGAGTTCACCTGGAGCAGAGTATATGGCTAGTCGATGGTGCGACCAGATACCCCTAACCATTGGTAGCCATGTTTTTTTGTCGGACCTAATTATCTTGGAATCACAAGGATTGGATGTGATATTAGGAATGGACTGGATGTCAAAGTATGGAGGAAGAATTGACTGTGTTAGTAAGTCAGTTTGTCTCACCACCACGGAGGGAAAAAGGATCAAGTACGTATCTAGGCATGCGCCAAGAAGTAGTCAAGTGAATACCCTCACGGGAGTTGTTCAGGAGGAAGTGCATGTAGTGAAGGATTACCCGGATGTTTTCCCAAAGGAGTTACTAGGCATGCCACCAGATCGAGATATCGAGTTTTTGATAGAGCTATTGCGAGGTACCGGGCCTATATCGAAGAGACCATACCGGATGCCCGCGAATGATCTGGAGGAGATTAAGAAACAGATCAAGGAGTTATTAGAGAAAGGTTACATTCGACGGAGTTCATCACCATGGGGAGCCCCAGTGCTTTTGGTTGAGAAGAAGGATAAGTCTCTAAGAATGGTTGTTGATTATCAGGCCTTGAATGAAGTGACGATCAAGAACAAGTACCCACTACCGATGATCAATGATCTGTTTGACCAGCTGCAAGGAGCTAAGGTGTTTTCGAACATCGATTGCGATCAGGATACCATCAGTTGAAGATTCGAGAGAAGGATATATCCAAGACAGCATTCACCACACGGTACGGGTTATACGAATATACGGTCATGTCATTTGGACTGGCTAACGCCCCTGCCTATTTCATGAGCATGATGAACAAGGTGTTCATGGAGTATTTGTACAAGTTTGTTGTGGTGTTTATTGATGATATAATGGTATACTCGAAGAATTGAGAGGAACACAAGGAGCATTTGTGTTTAGTTCTCGAGAAACTCAGGGAACACCAGTTGTATGCCAAGTTCAGCAAATTCGAATTTTGGTTGAAGGAAGTCGGATTCCTTGGACATGTTATATCAAGAGAAGGTATAGCAGTAGACCCCACCAAGGTTCAGTCAGTCACTGAATGGTTGGCACCAACTTTAGTTAGCGAGATCCGCAGTTTTCTTGGACTCGCAGGATACTATCAGAGATTCATTGAGAATTTTTCGAAGATTGCGAAGCCAATGATAGAGTTATTGAAGAAGGATACCAAGTTTAAATGGACGGAAGATTGTGAGGCAAGTTTCCAGGAGCTGAAGAAACGTTTGACTACAGCCCCAGTGCTGACACTGCCAGATATACGTAAGGATTTCCAAGTGTATTGCGACGCCTCTCGCTTAGGACTTGGAAGTGTGCTTATGCAGGACGGAAGAGTTGTTTCGTATGCCTCGCGGCAACTAAATCCACACGAGCTAAATTATGCCACGCATGATTTGGAGCTAGCATTCGTAGTACATGCGTTGAAGACTTGGAGACATTACCTTATTGGAAATCATTGTGATGTGTACACGGATCATAAGAGTTCGAAGTACATTTTCACCCAGAAGGAACTGAACCTTAGGCAGAGAAGATGGTTGGAGCTTATAAAGGATTATGACATGAAGCTTCACTATCATCTAGGAAAGGACAATGTCGTAGCAGACGCTTTGAGCCGGAAGAGTTATGCTAATACCCTAGAGAGCACGGGATTGCCGAAGGAGTTTGCAGAGGATCTCCAGGAACTTCGATTGGAGATTGTTCCTAGAGGTTTTGTCGCAACAATGGAGGTACAGTCTACATTGTTGGGGAAAATTCGAGAAGCTCAGAAGGATGACAAAGAGATTGCCGAGATAAAGGAGAAAATGAGCGAAGGAAAGGCCAAAGGTTTTCGTGAGGATGAGCACGACACCTTATGGTTTGAGGACCGTGTTTATGTGCCCAATAACATCGAGATCAGGAAGTTAATACTTCAGGGGGCTCATGACTCACCATACTCGATACACCCCGGAAACACCAAGATGTATTTGGATTTGAAGGAACGTTTCTGGTGGACATGGATGAAGAAGGATATCGCCGAGTATGTAGCCGTATGTGATGTATGTCAGAGAGTGAAGGCAGAGCATCAAAAGCCAGCAGGATTGTTACAGCCTACGCCGATACCCGAATGGAAGTGGGATAAACTTGGCATGGATTTTATCACCGGATTACCCACGACCAAATCAAGATATGATTCAACATGGGTAGTAGTTGACCGCTTGACCAAAGTGGCTCACTTTATCCCAGTGAAAACAACTTATACAAGTGCGAAGTTGGCCAAGATATATATGTCCAGGATCGTATGTCTGCATGGATTTCCGAGGACCATCGTATTAGATAAAGGAACACAGTTTACCTCAAAGTTTTGGCATCAGCTGCACCAGACTTTGAGAACAAGGTTGGAGTTCAGTACAGCATTTCACCCGCAGACGGATGGACACACCGAGAGAGTCAACCAGATTCTGGAGGACATGTTGAGGCCTTGTGCGCTAGATTATGGATCTAGTTGGGATGACAATTTGCCTTACACAGAGTTCTCATACAACTATGGTTACCAAGCCAGTTTGAAGATGGCACCGTTTGAAGCCCTGTACAGCCGAAGGTGCAGAACACCATTGATGTGGGATGAAGTTGGATACCGACAGTTGTTTGGACCAGACTTGATCAAAGAGTCTGAGGAGAAGGTTAAACTGATGCGGGATAGACTGAAGATAGCTCAGTCCAGGCAGACGAGTTATGCAGATTCGAAACGCAAGGAGGTAACTATGAAATTGGAGACAGAGCATATCTGCGAGTATCACCTTTGCGAGGAGTGAAACGTTTTGGAGTTAAGGGAAAGTTAGCCCCAAGATTTGTAGGACCGTATCGTGTTTTGGAACGGATGGGAAAGTTGCCTACAAGTTGGAGTTGCCTGAAGGACTGTCAGGAGTTCACGATGTGTTTCACGTTTCCCAGTTGAAGAAGAGACATGTTGAGATGGCCGACATACAGCTAAGAGATACCATACCCTTGGAGGCGATTCAGTTCGACAATGACTTGACTTATGAGGAGAAGCTAGTCAAGATTTTGGAGTTTGCCAGTCGAGTCACCCGCAGCATGGTTATTAAGTTTTTCAAAGTTCAGTGGAGCCACCATACCGAGGATGAAGCCACGTGGGAACGAGAGGATGATCTTCGCAAACACCACCCACACCTATTTTCTAGCCAACCCAAATCTCGAGGGCGAGATTCATCTTAAGGGGGGTAGGTTTGTAACATCCCAAATTTTCAATTTGGAATGTTACACATAGATCATTCTTGCATATCATCTTTTATTGCATTTCGTCTCGCGATCCTCGAAATCCTAAGCAACTCAAGTACCCTCGGAGAGAGTTGGGGATTCCCGTGGTTTTCAAATTTGATTTTATCAAATTTTGAAACGAGGATTTTGGTTTTAATTATTTTTCTCTCCAAAAATATTTCAAACTAAAATATATGAGAGGAGATAATATGACTTCTCCAAAATAATTGAAATGTCGGAGGGAAAAATATTAAAATCAATATTTGTTTTTATTTGGATTTTATTTGCAATTTTGTTTGCATTAGAAAAACTGTACGTTTTCAAAAATGCATTTTAGGGCCAAGAAAATGTTCATCTCGTTCTAAATATTTTATTTAGACGGTGAAAATTTGGTTTGGCATTTATAGATTTTTATTTTATTTTTCTAGGATTATTTTTAGTTTTGTCGAAATTATTTTTTAAAAAAGAGTTTCCGGACCAAGCTGGGCCGAAGCCCAACCGGCCCGTTGTCGGAGAAATTGGACACAGATACCCCGAAGACGGCGAGACAATAAATCAAGACATCGGGGCTAGCAAAGCCCCTCAGTCCGACTGCCCGGCCGCTCCTGTCGGCTCCAAGTCCAGCTGCTCTGCCCGGCCGGCTGCCGGCTGCCGACTGCGCCAACCAGCCGGCTGCCGACTGCGCCAACCAGCCGACTGCCGACTGCAGCCCGACCCGACACCGACAAGACCCCGACGTGGCGGCCATACCGCGGACGAGACGGATGTACCTCGATGCCATCATGTATAGTGTCACTTGTCCCCTTGCACTATTTATGAAGTGACCCAGGGGACAAGTATGACACCCCACTATACCCCCTTGCTCCCATGCCACCACATAGCTTACTTGCTAAGCTAGCCATGCCTATATAAGGCACACACCCATCCATCCATCCAGGATGGACTCACACCCCCACACCCTCATGCATGCATACTAGCTAGCAAGATAGCTAGCTAGCACACACACATACCATTCGGCCACTGGAGCTTGCATGCTCATCTGGTCATCCACATATATACGAGGCCAGATGCCTATGGCACTGACCTTAGATACAGCTCTAGGAGCACTCTGTACCAGATATACCAGATATACTCAGACATGCAGGAGTAGGGGTGTTATCTCTCCGGAGAGCCCCGAACCTGGGTAAACTAGCGCGTGCCACTCGCATACCCATCCCTGGATATTCTAGCAGCAGTCTTGCCCTCACACAAAGCCACCTTGTGGCATATGTCGTCTTGCACCCCCTCCGTGAGAATACCACGACACCCGTTCCGCCGCCGTCTCCCTCGCGCGCGCCGCCGTGCGCAGCACGGACGCCGAGGGTAGTCCAAGCCGGACTCTTCCCCGGGCGCCCCCTCGCCCAAGCCACACCGCCCCTCACCCCCTTTAAATAGCACCGCCCCCACCCCGCCTCGCCACCACCACCGCCCGCCAGCCCCGCCGCCGTAGCCCGCGCCGCCGAGCCCTGTCGCCCGCGCCGCCGCCTGCCGCCGCCCGCGCCACTGTTGCCGCGTGCTGCCGCCACCGAGCCGCCTCGCCGCCAGACCCGCCGGAGTCGCACCCCGCCAGATCCGACGAGGTAACGCGTCGTCGCCGTTGGTTTTTTTAGAAAACCGATTTGGTTTATTTTAGAAAACCCTAGTTCATTTTTTTTGGTTCGTCGGTTTTTTCCCAGTTTTTCTTTTTAGCGGACGTTCATCCGTACGTTCGTTTTAACGAACGGTTTCTGTTCGTTAGTTACAGATAACGAACGTTTGTTCGTTAGCCTGTTTGTCAGTATTCTTTTATTGGATTTTTCCGCGGTTATTTCTGATCGCGATTTCTGATCCGATTTTCGTTCTAATTTATCTTTTCGCTCATTAGTCGGAATCAGGCAATCTAAGCGCTTAGATCTTCGTCTCGAGACCCTCTTTCCGCTTAACCAACTTGCACAAGTTTTTGCTACTGTAAAATTTGACCTAGGTCCAGATTAGTAAACGGATCTTGTTTCTTTCGCCGTTTGTGTTTCATTGCTCCGTTTGATTTGATTCTTTTTGCAAACCGGAGTTCTTAAGTTGAAATTTCTGGTTAGATCTTCTTATTTGAGTTTTACCGTGCTTCTTTTCTTGATTGCTTATGTATGCTATTGTTTGTTTGCGACAGAATTCACGGAGTGCGAAGAGTGTTATTTGGAGTCTCTAGGTTACGCGGATCGTTAGCAAGGCAAGTAACACTTTGATCATACCCCTTTATCACCCAGTTTTTATGCATTAGTTCCAATCCTCAAACATTGCATGGTTAGGATGTCATTAACATGTGGGTTGGGAAGTAGTTGATGAGGTAGAACCTATTACCCTGTTACATTCAAACCCTTGGGAGTTACTTCTACGCGTTGCTTATATTGTTATGCTATGCTCGTAGACGTGGTTCGGGTGAGTGAAATCCATGGCAGATGTGAGATTGTTAATTAATGGTTCAACTTAAGGTTGCAACTTAAATACACATCTGGGTGGATTGAGGCACCTGGAGTACCCAGTGTTGCCTGTATTTTTGGAAATCCCGGAGTACCCATGTGATCTTCCTATGGACCGCCACCCAGGCTTAAAGGGAACTAAGATTATTCATGCGAGAAACTTCCGTGTGCGGCGACAAGCTATTATGGGCTCTGGCATAGTTGAGTAAGTTACGTGAAGCTCTTGAAGAGGTGGATCAGTAGGTAGTGGGTTGTAGGTTTGGTATGGTCTGCCCGGAGTAGAGAGTTAATGTTTCTGAAAGACTATGTCTCGGTCATCCATTTCTCAAACACCATGTAGTGTGAGAAATCCAACGGAGGCGATCGAGTCTCGTGGGGAAAAGTGTGCAAACCTCTGCAGAGTGTACAAACTAATCATGGTTAGCCATGTCCCGGGTTATGGACATCTTGAGTATCTAGTACTTGGAGTATCTTAAGTATCTCATCACTCTAAATTAATATTGTTGGGTTTATAATTACCTTAATTGGGATTGAGTTGGAGGAACCTTCTCAATGATGTTTCAACTACCATAATAGTTAAATTAAAATCTATTCCTTTATGTAGGGAAAAATTGGCTTTTCGCAGAAAACTATAATGATAGAGCTTTCCACTAGCCAAATATGCATGTAGTGATAGCATTATTCTGTTCTTGCTCTACTATGTTACTTTTCCAGCATATTCCATGTGCTAACCCATTTTCGGGCTGCGACGTATTATGTTGTAGACTCTTCAGATGAGGAGTAAGGTTTGTTAGGTCGTTGCTGTGCAGCTCAGCTATGCCGTTGGAGTTGATGGACTCACTTTATCTTACAAGCCTTTCGCTGCTATCGTATTAGATGGCCTTAAGCCATATTTATTGTAATAAGTTCTCTTTGGAGACATTCGATATAATAAGTGTGTGATTGCTACTTTGTTATTAGTCCTCGAGTATTGTGTGTCTCAGCATTACCGATCCAGGGTTGACACTAAAGCACAGAGACTTGACCGTTTGAGCTCGGGTCGCTACACCGGAGTAGAGAGTTAATGTTTCTGAAAGACTGTGTCTCGGTCATCCGTTTCTCAAACACCATGTAGTGCGAGAAAATCAACGGAGGCGATCGAGTCTTGTGGGGAAAAGTGCGCAAACCTCTGCAGAGTGTACAATCTAATCATGGTTAGCCGTGTCCCCGGTTATGGACAATCTTGAGTATCTAGTACTTTGAGTATCTTAAGTATCTCATCACTCTTAATTAATATTGTTGGGTTGTTATATTACTTTAATTGGGATTGAGTTGGAGACACCTTCTCAATGATGTTTCAACTACCATGATAGTTAAATTAAAAACTATTCCTTTATTGTAGGGAAAAATTGGCTTTTTGCAAAACTATAACCATAGAGCTTTCCACCAGCCAAATATGCATGTAGTGATAGCATTATTCTGTTCTTGCTCTACTGTGTTATATTGCCAGCATATTCCATGTGCTGACCCGTTTTCGGGCTGCAACGTATTATGTTGCAGACTTTTCAGACAAGGATTAAGGTTCATTAGGTCGTTGCCGTGCAGCTCAGCTATGCCGTTGGAGTTGATGGACTCACTTTATCTTCCAAGCCTTCTGCTGTTATCTTATTAGATGACCTTAAGCCATATTTACTGTAATAAGTTCTCATTTGAGACATTCGATGTAATAAGTGTGTGATTGCTACTCTGTTATACATCCTTTGAGTCCAGTGTGTGTCAGCATTACCGATCCAGGGATGACACGGAAGCACAGAGACTTGACCGTTTGAGGTCAGGTCACTACAAAGTTATTGTCGAAGATTCGTTGAGAATTTCTCTAAGATTGCAAAGCCTCTTTCCAACCTCCTCCAGAAGCATGTGAAGTATGTCTGGACGCCTGAATGTGACATCGCTTTCAACACCCTCAAAGAGAAGTTAGTCACAACTCCAGTTCTGACTCCTCCTGATGAATCCAAACCATTCGAATTTTTCTGTGATGCTTCCCTGCAAGGTCTCGGTGTTGTGTTAATGCAAGAGAATAAAGTTGTGGCCTATACCTCTCGCTAGTTGAAGCCCAATGAAAAGAACTACCCCACTCATGACCTCGAGTTGGCGGCAGTTGTCCATGCTCTTTTAACATGGAGACATCTCTTGTTGGAAAGGAAAGTGGACATCTTCACGGATCATAAGAGTCTCAAGTACATCTTCACTCAGCCCAACCTCAACCTCAGGCAGACTCGTTGGGTCAAAATGATTCAAGAGTATAATCCGAGTATTGAATATACTCCAGGCAAGGCCAATGTCATTGCTGACGCTTTGAGCAGGAAGGCTTACTGCAACAGCTTGATTCTCAAGCCCTTCCAACCAGATCTTTGTGAAGCTTTCCGCAAACTTAATATCCAAGTTGTTCCGCAAGGATTCCTTGCCAACCTCCAAGTCTCTCCTACTTTGGAAGATTAGATTCGTGAGGCTCAACTTCTTGATGCAATGGTGAGGAAGGTGAAGAATGGGATTGCCAAGTGCTAACCCAAGTACAAGTGCTATTGCCTTGATGAAAAAGATACTCTATTCTTCGAGGATCGAATTGTTGTTCCTATAGGTGACCTTCGTAAAGTCATTATGAACGAGGCTCACAATTCACTCCTATCTATTCATCCTGGAAGTACAAAGATGTACCATGACCTCAAGCAGTCATATTGGTGGACTCGAATGAAGCGAGAGATTGCTCAGTTCATGAATGAATGTGATGTCTACAAAAGAGAGAAAGCAGAACACCAATGACCAGCTGGTCTCCTCCAACCTCTTGCCATTCCAGAATGGAAGTTTGACCATATTGAGATGGACTTTGTGACTGGATTTCCCAAGTCCAAATGTGGAAATGATGCTATCTTTGTTGTCATCGACAAGCTTACTAAAGTGGCTCATTTTCTTCCTATCAAAGAATCTATCACAGCAGCTCAGTTGGCAGACCTATATACCTCCAAGATTGTCTCCTTGCATGGGATTCCGTAGTTGATATCTTCAGATCATGGAAGCATATTTACTTCTAAGTTCTGGGATTCCTTCTAGAAGGCCATGGACACCAACATTCGCTTCAGCACAGCCTTCCATCCTCAAACTAGTGGACAAGTCGAGCAAGTAAATCAAATTCTTGAAGATATGCTCAGGCTTCCGTCATTTCTTTCGGTATGAAGTGGGAAGATTGTCTTCCATATGCCGAGTTCTCCTACAACAACAGCTTCCAAGTCAGTTCGGGCAAGGCCCCATTCGAGATTCTCTATGGCAGAAAGTGTCGTACTCCTCTTAATTGGTCAGAGACTGGTGAACGCCAACTTCTTGGCAATGACTTAATTACAGAAGCTGAAGAAATGTGCAAAGTCATCCGTGAAAATCTCAAAGCCGCGCAATCGCGCCAGAAGAGTTACTATGATAGCAAGCATCGTGACTTGGCTTTCGAGATCGGAGACCATGTCTACCTCCGCGTCTCTCCAATGAAAGGTACTCGTCGCTTCATTATCAAAGGGAAGCTTGCCCCTAGATACGTGGGTCCTTTCAAGATCATTGGCAAAAGAGGCGATCTCGCCTATCAACTTGAGCTTCCTCCCAACTTTGCAAACGTGCATGACGTGTTTCACGTGTCACAGCTTCGCAACTGTTTCAAGACTCCTGACCGCACCATCAACTTTGAAGAGATTGATCTCCAAGAAGACATGTCTTATCATGAGCATCCCGTTGCTATTCTTGAAGAAACTAAGCGCAAGACTCGCAACAAGTCTATCAAATTCCTGAAAGTGAAGTGGTCACACCATTCCGACCAAGAGGCCACCTGGGAACGCGAGGACCACCTTCGTTCCGAATATCCGGAGTTCATTCAGTCCTAGATCTTGGGACGAGATCCTTTCATAGTGGTGGAGTGTTGTAACGCCCCGGATGTAACTTATCATAGTTGTACTCCAACTCTTGCCATTTTTGGCTCTAAGTTATGATATTTTCCCGTGGTTGGGTTTTGTATTTGTTTTGCATTTTTTCCATGTCATGCATTCCATATCATGTCATCATGTGCATCGCATTTGCATACGTGTTCGTCTCATGCATCCGAGCATTTTCCCCGTTGTCTGTTTTGCAATCCGGCACTCCTATGTCCTCCGGCGCCCCCTTTTGCCTCTTTTCGTGAGCGGGTGTTAAACATTATCGGAATGGACCGACATTTGCCAAGCAGCCTTGGTACACCACCGGTAGACCGCCATTCAAGTTTCATGCCATTTGGAGTCCGTTTGATACTCCAACGGTTAACCGGGGAACAGGAAAGGCCTCGTGTGTGTTGCAGCCCAACACCCCTCCAAAGTGGCCCAATAACCCATCCAAACCCCCTCCATCCTCTCGGACGTTCGATCACGATCGCGTGGCCGAAAACCGCACCTCATTTGGACTCTCCTAGCTCCCTCTACCTATAAATATGTGCCCCTTCCGAAATTTTCGCGCAGTCCAACCCTAACTCACCCTCTCCTCGCGCCGCCGGACACGTCCGTCCGGTTCGGACGCGTCCGCCCCCCCCCCCTGCGGGGCCAGCGCCGCCGCCCGCCGCCCGGGATCTCCCCGCATCGTCTGCTGCCGCCTTTGCCCGGCGCCGCGCCGCCCGCCACGCTGCCGCTCGCAACTCCGGCGAGCGTCGCCGCCGACCGCCCGCGCCACAGGCCCACTCGCTCCGGCCGCCGCCCGCCGAGCTCCTCGACGACCACCGCCTCCCGCGCCGTCCTCAACGCCGCGCCGCCGCCTCCTCCCATCGCCGGCGAACGCCGGAGCCGCGCCGCTCCTCGCCGATGCACCTCCTCTCTGGCCATCTCTCCAACTGCGGCCAGCCCGGATCTGCCTTGATCCACGTGCTACAGTAAACCCTAGGTTGACCTCTCTTTTCCTCTAAGTCCCTTTTCGGCTATATTTTCTAGCCATGTTTTACATGCCATATCTCCCGATCCGTAGCACCATTTTGTGCCTGCCATATATGAAATTGTTCGTCTGGATGTGCTCTTAGTTTTGTTCCATTGCACCTTGCTTGTTTGAGTCCATCTTGATGGCCTAATGACTGTTGCAAGAGTGCTATAAAATGTTAGGTGTTGTTTCTTAGCATATTATGAGCATTTGTCATTTTTGCCATGATTATTGTGTGCTGCATATGAACTTGAGCTCTACATGTGTTTTGGGCTATGCCATGCCATCTTTATAGGGGTGTATGCCATGTATTTTTGTGATCAATTGGTGACTAGCACATGCATGGAAAGTAGCTCTCGCAATATTGCTGATTTCAGAGACTTAGAATTTCACTGTCTTTGTCTGCTGTTATTTTTATGCCATGTATTCATGTTGCTACAGTGATATCCATGCTTCTTTTGAGTATGTTCATTAAGGATGATTTGGACATATGGTTGTGCTCTATCCATCCATGTCCCTATTTGCATTTATGGAGTGCCCTAGCATGACTCAATCTTGCTCTACTTTTGCTATAAAATGTTCCTGGCAGATTGTTTACGTGTTAATCAATTTTGCCAACGTTGTTGTAGTTGATCCATGCATGCTATGAGATTGTTCTTTCTTTGGTTAGTTTCATGAACATGTCTTCTTGATGGTAGTATGCTTAGCTTGTCATGCAATGCCTTGTGATGAGTGCATCGTGCTCGCAAAGATGCCTTCGTAATTCTGTTGATGCCATGTCCAGTTTTCTGCTAAGTCTGAATCTGTTAACGAAACTTGCTATGTTTACATGGGTGCCATCATATCTTCTGATCCTTTTTGGCTTATGGTCAGTAAGGGACTGTTGTTATATGCTTTGAGTAGATTCATGCCATGCCTTGCTTTGCTATGTTCTGTTCCTGTAGCATTTTGTTTGCTTGCTCTAAACTTTGCTTCCTGATGTTAATTCCTGACATGTTAGTATTTTCACTAAGTCTGTGATGCTGATGTCTTTTGCACTTTTTCATGCTTGTTTGAACCTGCTATTGTGTGATTTAGCCGTAGCTCAGTGTTCATCTTTTGTCAAGCATCTTGAGTAGATCACAGCAATGTGCTTTGTTGCTATGTTAGAGTGCAGTAGCTTATTTCTTGTTGCATTTTAGATGGCATCATGCTGTTAATCGCAGAATAGTGCCATTCTTGTTTTGCTCGCCATTTGCAAACCGTGCATCCGATTCCAGTGATCTTTATATCGATTTCGACCAAAATCAACTCATATTTCCAGTGGTGCACTTGGTTTGCCGAGTTGAGGCCTGGTTCAATCTTTTCCTTCCAGAGCACGCATATGCATTGCATAGCACATCCCGCATATCATGTCATGTTTTGCATCATGTTGCCTGCGGATTGCACCGTGGTTGATTGTGTTTTCCTTTTTCTTGTGTTCTTGCCTTGGGTAGAGCTGGGAGACGAGTTCGTGATCAAGGAACCTGTTGAGTACGCTTACGAGGATCAAGCTTACGTCAACTCGGAGAACTTTGCAGGCAAGATGACCATACCCTCGAAATCACTTCTATCTTTGCTTGCTAGTTGCTTGCTCATTTGCTATGCCGCGATACCTACCACTTTCTATACCATGCCTACCAAATTGCCATGTCAAACCTCTGACCCACCGTGTCCTAGCAAACCGTTGTTTGACTACGTTACCGCTTTGCTCAGCCCATCTTATAGCGTTGCTAGTTGCAGGTGATGATGGAGTTTATTCCTTGTTGGAACATGATTATTATTGGTACATCATTATTATATCTTGTTTACTTTAATGCACCTATATACTTGGTAAAGGGTGGAAGGCTCGGCCTTATGCCTGGTGTTTTGTTCCACTCTTGCCGCCCTAGTTTCCGTCATATCAGTGTTATGTTCCTTGATTTTGTGTTCCTTACGCGGTTGGGTTAAAATGGGAACCCCTCGACAGTTCGCCTTGAATAAAACTCCTCCAGCAAGGCCCAACCTTGGTTTTACCATTTGCGACCTAAGCCTTTTTCCCTTGGGTTTCGCGGACTCAAGGGTCATCTTTATTTTAAACCCCCGGGCTAGTGCTCCTTTGAGTGTTGGTCCAACCAGCCAGCAGCCGGTGGCCACCAGGGGCAACTCTGGGTTGGCCTACTGGAATCTTGGACAATCCGGTGTGCCCTGAGAACGAGATATGTGCAGCTCCTATCGGGATTTGTCAGCACATTCAGGTGGCTTTGCTGGTCTTGTTTTACCATTGTCAAAATGTCTTGTAACCAGGATTCCGAGTCTGATCGGGTTGTCCTGGGAGAAGGAATATCCTTCGTTGACCGTGAGAGCTTGTGATGGGCTAAGTTGGGACACCCCTACAGTGTTTTGAATTTTGTAAAGTCGTGCCCGAAGTTATGGGCAGATGGGAATTTGTTAATATCCGGTGTAGAAAACTTGACACTTAACTTAATTAAAATGAATCAACGGCGTGTGTAGCCGTGATGGTCTCTTTTCGGCGGGGTCCGGGAAGAGAACACGGTTTCGTGTTATGCTTGAACGTAAGTAGTTTCAGGATCACTTCTTGATCTTATAGTTTCTAGAGAGTGCCTTGCTTCTCTTCTCGCTCTCATTTGCATAAGTTATCCTCCATATATGCTAGTGCTTGCTGCAGCTCCACCTCACTACCGTTTCCTACCCATAAGCTTAAATAGTCTTGATCACGAGGGTGTGAGATTGCTGAGTCCCCGTGACTCATAGATTACTTCCAAAACCAAATGCAGGTGCCGATGATGCCATTACAGGGGATGCGACCGAACTCAAGTGGGAGTTCGACGAGGATTCAGGACGTTACTATGTTTCCTTTCCAGACGATCAATAGTGGAGCCCAGTTGGGGCGATCGGGGATCTATTGCATTTGGGGTTGTCTTTATTTTGGTTCCGTAGACGGACCTTGATTGTATTCTGGATGATTAATGGTATATTGATATATTGTGTGAAGTGGCGATTGTAAGACAACTCTTTATCTCTATCTTATTCAGTACATGGGATGTGAAAAGATTACCCTTGTTGTGACATGCCTACTATGCGGTTATGCCTCTAAGTCGTGCTCCGACACGTGGGAGATATAGCCGCATCGTGGGTGTTACAGGAAGGCATTGCTAACAAGGGCCCGAGCTGCAGCGTGGTGACCGCCGAGTCCGGCATGAATTTCAGCCAAGAGCTGCCGCCCCTCTTCCTCGGAGATACATCGTTGAAGAACTCCGGTAGCGCTTTTCTTATAGAGCTCTCCATCATGAACCTTGTAGACCTTCGAACGCCGGACAATGCAGCGGGCCTCATTCTGATCTTCGGGAAGCTCCTTCCTGTTAAGGTAGGCCAGGAAGGGTTCAGTCCATGGGGCAATGAATGCCATGATGAGATGCGCTGACGATGTTATTTCGGTGGCTGAGCCTCCGATGATGTCGGTGTTTCGGAATCTGGGGTTATGTTCGGATCTGGGCTAGTGTTGCCGTTTTCCCCCTGCCACACCACGGATGGCTTAAAAAGCCTTTCCAGAAATATATTAGGTGGGACGGTGTCGCGCTTAGCGCCGATACGAGCAAGAACATCCGCCGCTTGATTACTTTCTCGAGCCACATGATGGAACTCGAGCCCCTCGAACCGGGCCGACATTTTTATGACGGCATTACAATAAGCTGCCATCTTCAGATCTTTGGCATCGAAGTCTCCATTTATTTGAGATATTGCAAGGTTTGAGTCCCCGCGCACTTCTAGGCGTTGTATGCCCATGGAGACAGCCATCCGGAGACCATGCAATAAGGCCTCATATTCGGCTGCATTGTTCGAGTCTGTGTATAGTATTTGGAGTATGTACTGAACGACGTCTCCAGTAGGTGACGTTAAAACGACGCCCGCCCCTAGCCCTGCCAACATTTTGGAGCCGTCGAAATACATAACCCAATTGGAATATGTGCCATACTCTTTAGGGATTTCGGCCTTTGTCCGTTCGGCGACGAAGTCCGGCCTGAGGGAGTGCTGGACTAAGGGGTCCTCGGGCATCTGGCCTATTAGCCATGGGCCGGACTGATGGGCTGTCAAGATATGAAGACCGAAGACTGCACCCGTGTCCGGATGGGACTCTCCTTGGCGTGGAGGGCAAGCTTGGCGATCAAATATGTAGATTCCTTTCTTTGTAACCAACCTTATGTAACCCTAGATCCTCCTGGTGTTTATATAAACAAGAGGGCTTAGTCCGGAGAGGGAAGGATACTCATTACCATAGTCATACAGGCTAGACTTCTAGGGTTTAGCCATTATGATCTCGTGGTAGATCAACTCTTGTAATACTCGTACTCATCAATATCAATCAAGCAAGACGTAGGGTATTACCTCCATAGAGAGGACCCGAACCTGGGTAAACATCGTGTCCTCTGTCTCCTGTTACCATCGACCTTAGACGCACAGTTCGGGACCCCCTACCCGAGATCCGCCGGTTTTGACACCGACATTGGTGCTTTCATTGAGAGTTCCATTGCGCCGTCCTCAAAAGGTTCGATGGCCCCTTCAATCGTAAAAAATGGCGCTGTCCAAGGAGAAACCTTCCTCCCCAGACAGATTTTCGTGTTCGGCGGCTTCGCGCTGCGGGCCAACTCGATTGGCCACGTGGAGCAGATCGATAGCTACGCCCCTGGCCATCAGGTCAGATTTGGGAGTTTGACCTATGTTGCGGACATCCATGGACATTTGATCTTCACCGGATTCGAGACCGCGGCAGCCGCTCCCGGTCACCTTGACGAACATGACCTAAATCTATCGTCAGACCGCAGCCAGGAGATAGCTCATGTGACCACTCCGGCCTTAGATGGAAGTTGTCGAGGAAGGCCTCTTCCAATTCCTCCCAGCTAACAATAGAATTTTCAGGCAGGTTGTTTAACCAGTGCCGAGCTGGTCCTTTAAGCTTGAGTGGGAGGTACTTGATAGCGTGGAGGTCATCTCCCCGGGCCATGTGGATGTGGAGGATAAAATCCTCGATACATACCGCGGGATCAGTTGTCCTGTCGTATGATTCGATATTCACGGGTTTAAACCCTTCGGGGAATTCAAGGTCCATTACTTCATCAGTGAAGTAGAGGGAGTGTGCGGCGCCTCTATATCGGGCCGCGTCACGACGTAGCTCCGATGGAGTCCGTCTGCGATTGTCTGCTCGGGTGTGACTAGGTTTGTCACGTCCGAATAAGTAGCCATCATTACGTGTCGAGGAACATCCTCGCGCTCCGTAAATCAATCGGGTATATCCTACTTTATTGTTTAGGTCATGTCAAAGGCCATATGTATGACCGTGAGCTGATTTACCTCTGCCTTTGCGATGAGGCGGGGCGGCTAGTGTTCGTCTTGAGTTGCTGCCTTGCCCTGTCCACGTGGTGGTCGGTCAGCCGCATTCCACGATGGTGGGATGTGTTCCGGCGCCTCGTCGTCGTACTGAGGTAGCAATTTGCGCTTCGGGTAGCTTTTGGCCGGGCGCTTGAGGCCGTATTCTTTGGCTGCTAGGACATCGGTCCATTTATCGTTGAGCAGATCTTGGTCAGCTTGAAGCTGCCGCTGCTTCTTTTTCAGGATCCTTGCAGTGGCTATTAGCTGGCGCTTGAAGCGCTCCTGCTCAAGAGGTTCCTCAGGCATGATGAAATCTTCGGTGCCGAGGCTGGCCTCATCCTCGGAGAGCAGAAGATAATTACTATCCTCCGAGTCCTCATGTGTGGCCTGTCTACCAGGGCTAACCTGCCCAGCTTCCCATTCATCCTGTTCGGTAGCTGCGTCAACGGGGTCTTCGTTGTCTTCGGCACCTTCCGGAGTGCTATCTTCTCATGTGCCGGTGTTGCTATCTTTACTGCGGCGTGATTTAGAGCGGCACCACTGACGCCGGTGTTTCGATTGTATCTCAGGAGGTTTATCCTCAACTGGGTCTTGTTTGTCATAGCCGCTATTCTCCTTTGGTGCATCCACCATGTAAACATCGTATGAGGAAGTGGCCGTCCAGCGTCCGGTGAACGGCGGGTCCTGGGCCTCTTCTTCTTCGGCATCGTCATCCATACCGTCGATGTCATCGGAGCCGTAATCGAGCATGTCAGTTAAGTCTTCGACAGTGGCTATAAAGTGGGTGGCGGGTGGGGAGCGAAATTCCTTATCATCAGCTTCTAGTTCGGATCGGATATAGTTCGGCTGTGAGTCCCCCGCCAAGGACAGGTTCTTTAATGAGCTTAGAACATCGCCCAAGGGTGAGTGCTGGAACATGTCTGCGGCGCTGAACTCGAAGATCGATAAACGATCAAGTTCGGCATCCGTGGACTCACATGGTTTGGAACTTACACCCGGAGACGAGTCCAGGGTTCCGGTGACAAAACTATTGTGTGAGTTTAAGTCCATGTGCGGCTCCAACACCAGGGAATCTGTGGCCTCCGTGGTGGGGTTGAACCTCCAACCCTTGGATGCCGCAGTGTGCTCTGGATCTAAGGCCGGAGTGGTCACAGGAGCTATCTCCTGGCTGCGGTCTAACGACGGATTTAGGTCATGTTCGTCAAGGTGACCGGGAGCGGCCGCCGCGGTCTCGAATCCGGCGAAGATCAAATGTCCATGGATGTCCGCAACGTAGTTCAAACTCCCAAATCTGACCTGATGGCCAGGGGCGTAGCTATCGATCTGCTCCACGTGGCCAATCAAGTTGGCCCGCAGCGCGAAGCCGCCGAACACAAAAATCTGTCCGGGGAGGAAGGTTTCTCCTTGGACAGCATCATTGTTGACGATTGAAAGGGCCATCGAACCTTTTGAGGACGACACAGTGGAACTCTGAATGAAAGCACCAATGTCGGTGTCAAAACCGGCGGATCTCGGGTAGGGGGTCCTGAACTGTGCGTCTAAGGTCGATGGTAACAGGAGACAGGGGACACGATGTTTACCCAGGTTCGGGCCCTCTCTGTGGAGGTAATACCCTACGTCCTGCTTGATTGATATTGATGAGTACGAGTATTACAAGAGTTGGTCTACCATGAGATCGTAATGGCTAAACCCTAGAAGTCTAGCATGTATGACCATGGTAATGAGTATCAGTCCCTCTCCGGACTAAGCCCTCTAGTTTATATAAACACCAGGAGGATTTAGGATTACATAAGATCGGTTACAAAGAAAGGAATCTACATATTTGATCGCCAAGCTTGCTCTCCACGCCAAGGAGAGTCCCATCCGGACACGGGTGCAGTCTTCGGTCTTCATATCTTCACAGCCCATCAGTCCGGCCCATAGCTAACAGGCCGGACGCTCGAGGACCCCTTAGTCTAGAACCCCTTAATCCAGGACTCCCTCAGCGGCCTTTTCCAAAGAGATGGCGGACGTGGATGCCGAGATGCTTGCCGAGTATGGTGCGATGGATGCCATGGAGCCCCTTCCCCAGGAGACCGTCGGGCGCCGTTGGAGATGGAGGCGGTGGTGGAGATCGACGAGCACTAGCCGTAGTAGTACTCTTTGTTTTGTTTAATTCAGAGCGCCGGTATTTAATTTGTTAGAGTAATGTTTAGGTCAGCTAGCTCTGTTTATTTGCTGAACTTGCTCCATTAAGAAGTGTGGGTGTGCTGTAGTCTCCTTTGTGTACCCAAATTATGCAATGATGTGGATGACCACTGTAACCATGGAAATTTGAACCGAAATTTTTGACGTTCAAACTCATCATACACGGGTTAAGCTATCTGAATGGTTTGTGATGTTAACATATCATACACAGTTCTGAATAAGGGACCGTGTCTGATGACACTTTGCGTGAAGGTTTTTTCGCTGAAGCGATTCCAAATTTTCGGCTTCCGCGGAAATATCTACCTCCCTGCCCCCTCCCCCTTACCAAAAGCCACATTTCCCCTCTTTCTGCCTTCCTTTACAAGTTGAAACCTTCACTCCTTGCTTGCAGCGCCGCCGCCTCGCCGGCGACCCTCCTTCGCGCTGCTCAGCCTCGTCTATTCAGGCTGGTAATCCACACCCGACTGATACGTCTCCAACGTATCTACTTTTCCAAACACTTTTGCCCTTGTTTTGGACTCTAACTTGCATGATTTGAATGGAACTAACCCGGACTGACGCTATTTTCAGCAGAATTGCCATGCTATTATTTTTGTGCAGAAATAAAAGTTCTTGGAATGACCTAAAAGTCAACAGAGAATATTTTTGGAATATATAAAAAATACTGGCGAAAGAATCAAGGCCAGGGGCCCCACACCCTGTCCACGAGGGTGGGGGCGCGCCTACCCCCTGGGCGCGCCCCCCTACATTGTGGGCCCCCTAGAGCTCCACCGACCTCAATTCCAACTCTATATATTCACGTCCGGGGAGAAAAAAATTAGAGAGAAGGATTCATCATGTTTTACGATATGGAGCCGCCGTCAAGCCCTAATCTCTCTCGGGAGGGCTGATCTGGAGTCCCTTCGGGGCTCCGGAGAGGGGAATCTATCGCCATCGTCATCATCAACCTTCTTCCATCACCAATTTCATGACGCTCACCGCCGTGCGTGAGTAGTTCCATTGCAGGCTTGCTGGATGGTGATGGGTTGGATGAGAGTTATCATGTACTCGAGTTAGTTTTGTTAGGGTTTGATCCCTAGTATCCATTATGTTCTGAGATTGATGTTGCTATGACTTTTCTATGCTTAATGCTTGTCACTAGGGCCCGAGTGACATGATTTCAGATCTGAACCTATTATGTTTTCATGAATATATGTGAGTTTTTGATCCTATCGTGCAAGTCAATAGTCACCTATTATGTGTTATGATCCGTTAACCCCGAAGTAACAATAATCGGGATACTTACCGGTGATGACTGTAGTTTGAGGAGTTCATGTATTCACTAAGTGTTAATGCTTTGGTCCGGTACTCTATTAAAAGGAGGCCTTAATATCCCTTACTTTCCAATAGGACCCCGCTGCCACGAGAGGGTAGGACAAAAGATGTCATGCAAGTTCTTTTCCATAAGCACATATGACTATATTCGGAATACATGCCTACATTACATTGATGAACTGGAGCTAGTTCTGTGTCACCCTATGTTACAACTATTGCATGAGGAATCGCATCCGACATAATTATCCATCACTGGTCCATTGCCTATGAGCTTTTCACATATTGTTCTTTGCTTATTTACTTTTCTGTTGCTACTGTTATAATCAATATAAAACCCAAACTATTACTTTTGCTACCGTTACCGCTACTATCATATTACTTTGCTACAAATATTAAGTTTCCAGGTGCGGTTGAATTGACAACTCGGCTGCTAATATTTGAGAATATTCTTTGGCTCCCCTTGTGTCTAATCAATAAATTTGGGTTGAATACTCTACCGTCGAAAACTGTTGTGATCCCCTATACTTGTGGGTTATCACCGACCCCCATCCTCCTCCTCCTTCCACATCCCACATGCCCCGACCACCGGCGCGACACCTTCCACCCAAATCACCGACCCCTCCACCAAATAAGCGCCGCCCTAAGCCATGGTGCCCGCAGTATAACCAGGATCTCAGGGACCATTTGGCAGCGGAGAAGCAAATCGCGGCCGCACGCACGGATGAGGTCGCGATGGATGCCATTCGTGTCGACCCCCAGATCTTGGAGGAGCACCTTGCCATTTGCTAGCTACGCCGGTTAAGCATGCTCGATTTACCCGTTGCGTGTGCTGCTCGTGCCTTTCCTTCACAAATTCTATTGAATTGTGCTATCTAATGTTACCTGCAATCTGTTGCTCTAGTGTATTTGTTCTATATATAGTGCAGTGTGGTTCTCACTTATTAACTATTTTGTTAATTAGTTGTCGTCTTCAGTTAACTGTTTAGTTCAATTCTGCAAATGTGATGTTCAATTTTTCAGGCTACAATTTTGTATTGTCTTCCATGTGAGAAATAAATCTTCCTAGGACTGGTCATTGCTCTAGGAGTGTGTTATATTGTGCAATGTGGTGCTCAGTTAATGTTTGGCTCATTTGTTGTATTGTTTAGTTAACAGCTTGGTTCAATTCTGCAACACGATGTCCAATTTCCGTGGGTAGAATTTTGTATTGTTGTGCATGTGAGGAATAAATCGAATTTGGCTACACTTAATACATGAGAAACATATACAAGTGCTATATTTCCTAGTTCTTAATAATGCTTGGTTTGGATAAATGGGTTTTCCATGTGGCTTGAATTAATCTGATGAATCTGCAATGTGCTTATTTTTCATCAACATATTTTACTCATAGCATGCGAACTCTTACTTAACCTGATGACTAACTACCTTATATATGTTGCAGGGAAACAATGGGAAGCACTGAGGTTTACAATCAAGGTTAGCACATGCATGGTCCGTTCTCTAATAGCACATTATTGTGCAATTGCAGGAACCATTCTAATATTTTGGTTTTTTTACAATTTTGTCGGTGTCCTGGGAACGGCCCATCACGAGGTGGACGAAGCAGGCTGTGCGGCCCATCTTTACCAGCAAAGCATCCAAAACCCTCGCGAGGGTCCAAGCCTCAAGAGGCGGACGGCGCAAGACCTCCTCTGGAGTAGCCTGGCTGGGCAGGCTCACGAGGAGCGGAGATATCAAGGCGGGGCAAACCTCACGAGACCCTCGTGACGTGAGCCATGACGCACGACACCAGGTGGGCGCCAGGCGGGCGCCAATGCGCGCAGCGTCCTTGTTTCCTCTTTGGTGCTAAGGAGGCCAGCGCAGGTGAAGAGTACCGAGGCATCAGGCAAAGGTTGCTATATTGGTGCAACGAGACCAAGACCAGGAGGATGGCAAGACGGAGGTCATCATGGAGCCCAAGACGGCGTCACCATAGAGCTTTTCGCAGGCGAAGACCACTTTTGTCAGGATAGCTTGTACTAGCTGTCCCCCTTCAAATCGGCCCGCCATTGTTGGCTCCCTTCCCGCTCGATATTTGGGAAGAGGACCAGGGCCAATATAAATAGGACTAGCCACCACCTTAGCAAGGGACGGATCATTCAGACCATCCTCACACACACAAGCTCACCGAGCTCAAGAACACCTCAACCTCAGGAGGTTGTTCTTCCCTTGTACTGTTCATCATTAGCCCTAGAGGCAATCCACCACCACCACACTGGAGTAGGGTATTACACCACAACGGTCGCCCGAACTAGTATAAATCTTGTGTCTTTCTATGTTGCGAGTTCATCGAGTTCGTCCGCGAGATCTTAGCGAGCTAGGACGTAGATTGGTGGGAAGGAAAGACTTTGCGCGCATCCTAGTATTCGAACCTTAAGGGTTTGCCGGAACCCCACATCCGACATTTGGTGTGCCAGGTAGGGGTGTGCCGTACCCTACCTTCCATCAGTTTGTCACTCCGTCGCTCCATCGTTTCCATGGCGGATGCTCGCCGTGCTCGAGCTGAGCGTCGGGCTGCCCTCACCGCCCGCGTCACTCAGACGGCTCCCGTCGGTGGCTCACATCGCCGTTCTCCGTCCCCCGCCGCCAATGCTGCCACTGGCCCGGCGGGGAACGAGCAGCAGGCATCTTCACTGACCCCTGCCGGTTCATCGTCTCACGTGCACCGTGCTCCCATGGAGGCACGGACTGCACTCCTCGCAGCGAACGAGCTCATGCGCTACCGCCCCATCGACGACCTCTACGAGGAGTGGCTCGAACGCGTCGCCGAGCTTGTCCGCGTCGCGGGGGGCTCTCCGGCGCCGTCCCACTCTCTGCCTCCCTCTCAACAAGCCATGGGCGACGGGGCTCATGGCGCGCCTCCACCACCTCGGCCCAAAGACATCGCCTTGGCACCGAGGCGTGCAGCTCCACGACGTGATCCGTCGCGCCCGGCGCTCGCGCGCGAAGAGAGAAGCTGCCAAGAAATTTCGCGGCCGCGAGAAGCTGCACCTGTGCTCCCCGCGCCACCTCGTCAAGACCGTGCACCGCCCACAGCGGTGCAGCACGGACCTCGTCAAGACCAAGCTCCACCTCCGAAGCAGGCCCCGGCAACCACGGCTGGCTACCGCGCCTTCACCCCCGAGCTGCGTAGCGTCGCCTGGCCGGGCAAGTTCAAGCCAGACGTGCCTCCTCGCTATGATGGTACCGCCGACCCCGCGGAGTTCCTGCAGCTCTATGAGCTGAGCATCGAAGCGGCCAACGGCGAAGAAAAGGTCATGGCGAACTGGTTTCCCATGGCTCTCAAGGATGGAGCTCGCTCCTGGCTCCTGAACCTACAACACAGCTCGATCTCCTCCAGGGACGAGATGCGCGACCGCTTCGTCATCAACTTCCAGGGCACTCACGACCGCCCGCCGGCCGCGGGTGAGGTACGCTGAATCAGGAAGCAGGCAGGAAAGACCCTCCAGAAGTACATCCAGCGCTTCAACAACACCCGCCTCAAGATCCCCAAGGTCACGGACGAGGCCATCATCTTCGCGTTCTCTGACGGCATCCGTGACATCAAGATGAAGGAATAGCTTGCCATCCACGAGGAGTTGTGCACATCTCAGGAGCTGTTCAACCTGGCGACCAAGTGCGCAAGAGCTGAGGAGGGGCGCCTCTCTCTCCTTGAGCCGCCATCCGTGGGCGCGGAGGAGAAGGAGGGAAAGGCCAAGGACGTGAAGCGCAAGGAGGTAGATGTGCTCGCAGCAGAGCCCGACATCAAGCGGGGCAGAGATCAGCCCGAGTCATCCAAGAACGGCCGACCATTCTGCGCCTTCCACAACCTGAACACCCACAACACCAGCGACTCTCAAGAGCTCAGAGCCATACGAGAAGGACGCTACGGTCGACGCCCCGAGCGCAACGACCGGGGCTACAGCCGCGGAGGAGGACGTGGAGGCAGACGCGGTGGCCCGCGCCAGGAGTGGCGCGACCGACCTCGTGAGGACCGCTAGCAGGACCAACCTCGTGAGGGCGCTTGGAGGGACCCGCCGTGAGAGGATCGCCCCCACGGCAACGCCGGTATTCCCCCGCTGCCGCCACCAAGAAGGAACGATGACCACCGCCAGGACGAGGGGGCTGGGGGCTTCCAGGAACCGCGCGCGATCGCCTGCATCTTGGGCGGCGCCCAGGCCCCAGCCTCTCAGCACGTCTTCAAGCAGTTTGCTCACGAGGTGAACGTGGCGCTCCCCAAAATCGAGGCCACGCGCCCGCTCAGGTGGTCCCAATGCGCCATCACTTTCAACTCGGCGGATCAACTCAAGTGCGCAGCCACCGCTGGCACCCTCCCTATGCTCTGTTCCCCAGTCATCAGCAATGTGCAGGTCACCAAGACCTTGATCGACGGTGGCGCAGGGCTCAACGTCCTGTCCGTCGACACGTTCGACAACCTCCAAGTGCCATATGAGCAGCTCCAGCCCACCAAGCCTTTCTCAGGAGTGACTGACGGCTCCACCGCACCGATAGGGCAGGTCCGCCTGCCTGTCACCTTCGGGGAGCGCAAGAACTACCGCACCGAGCTCATCGACTTCGACGTCGTGCACATATGCCTGTCGTACAATGCCATCCTCAGGTATCCAGCCCTGGCCAAGTTCATGGCAGTCACTCATCACGCCTACAACGTTCTCAAGATGCCAGGAAGCGGAGGAATCATCACGGTCCCATGTGAAGAGAGAGATGCGGTGTGCTCCCCCGAGCGCGCCTTTCAAGCCGCTGTAATCGACGACCCCGACGGCAGAAATGAAGGCCCTCTGGAGGCCATCCCCAAGAAGAAGAAGTTGCGCCGTGCAAGACCTCAGGAGGACGGCGTCGCGGTACAAGCCACGTCAGGACCAGCGCCCGCTCCAGGGGCGCCTCCCTCTATCACATAGGAAGGCGCGCCCGGCCCCCTCCTCAGGCAGGGCTCGGGGGATCTCTTCTAGAGGGCCTCAGACCTTGCCAACCTCGTGAGGGAGGCGCTTGGGCACCACTTGGAGGCGTGCTTCACGGCACGCGGCCCTCAGGAGAGCACAGGGCAAGGAGTGCACACCACCCATGAGTTCATCACCAAGACCACCCAGGAATTGCAAGAAGCAAGAGCCATGCGTGGCGACAGCCGCCCACGAGGCGCAGCTCCGCATCCTGGCGAGGATGCTGGGCTGTGTGTCTGCATCGACGTCCCAGGGCTGAACAGGGCCGCATCTCAAGAGCGTTTCTGGCCTTCGCGTGTGGGCCGCTGCGAGGGCCCGCCGCACAGCTACGTTCGTATGCCTTTTGGCTTGCCGAGCGTGGCGTCAGCCTATCAGGGCAACATGCGACGTGTCCTGGCGGCTCAGGAAGCCAGGTACCATGCCGTTCTGGAGGAGATGGAGACGGTCTTCGGGGAACCTCCCGAACCCTTAGAGCCTCCCGAGGCTCGGGGTTCTGGCGTCTCATGAGGAGTCATTTCTTCAACGCACACCTTCAGCTGCACCAACTCTACTTCGTCTACAGAACCAGGTGACATCTTCCAAGCTCGTTTAGCTGGGAGTGCCCCACGGGCTGCATTATTCCCAGGCCGCGTGGGTTTGTCCATGCGGTATGTATCCCTTTTGCTTATGTCTTCAGCTTACCTTGTTGGGGGCACTCCTCGGGCTGCATCATCCCCAAGCCACTCGGGCCGGACCCGGTGGCACGCATCTTCCTGCATTTATCCAAGTTGATATGCTCTCCATGCTTAACCTGCCAACTGCTATCACCTACTTGATCATCGCCTCCCGGGGCCTCCACACAGGCACGGTGCTGGTGCGAGGGTCCGTCCCTGCCACGCCGACAAATCTAAGCGGTCGAGCTCTGGCTCGCGGCACGCCCCACGCACGTCACCTCACCAGGCCCTCAGTGTCTTCTCCTCATCCAGAGAAACCAGCGGTAGGCTGACAGCTGTAACAGCAAGCCGTGTTTCTTCTTGTGCCTGTTCACAGGGACCTCGTGGGAAGGATAGCAGGCAGCACCGCGAGTCTCCTTTTCTCTCGTGCAATTCGCTTGCGTGTTAAAAGGGGGGCTCCTAAGCATCGGGACTCAGGAGCTCTTACTGGCTCTCCAGCCCTCACCCCCTGGCCTTGACCACGGCATCGCGACCTGGCATACCAGCGGCGGTTGAGCTTGCTCGAGGGCCGGGACGTGAGGACGTAGAGCACTAAGGAGAGCATGAGGGGAGGGAAACTCGTATGGGCCAGCCTAGCTATGTCGCACGAGTAGGCGTGCAGCCCTAGCACAACGTCAGGAGTCGCCACGAGATCAACAAGATAAGTCCCGCACTCGGATTGGCTAAATGTTTAGGCCTAATGGTCACTCACGCCTTGCCACAGCCCCGTTGTGGCCATGTCAACTCCCTTTCTCGCCTTACCATGGTTGCTTGAGCGCTAAGGGGGACCTCTTGAGCATCGCGCCTCAGGGGCTCTTACTGGACCTCGGGCCGCACACCTCCTGGCCTTGACCACGGCACGCGACCTGGCATACCAGCGATGGTTGTAGCCTGCCTGGGGACCGGGACCTGTCAGCGTAGAGCAACAAGCTATCGCAAGGAAAAAGGGGGGACCGAGCCTTAATGGGACATGCGTTCACCAAATTCTCATAACAGGGAAGATAAGCACAAAGGACATTACAGACCCTTACATGCCCCCACGCGGTAATTCATGATTCATTGCAGGAAACAAAAGCCGATACTAAGGGGAATCCTATCTACATCCTTCCTGGTGGACACCATCATCAACAGTGGGCCACGGGAGGCCCGCGCCAACCCCATCCAGATCAGCGGCGGCGACGGCCGGACGCCGCAGCCCTGCTCCAAGCGCGGCGAGAGCTCGGGGGCACGTAGCTGTCGTCGCTCGTCTCCAGAGTCTCATAGAGCTCAGGAGAGCTGCTGGACTCCCAAGGGTTGCTGCTGCTGGAGTGGCTGCGAGCGGGACGCGCGTCAGCCTCACGCTCCTCTCCGGAGCAGCACTCCAGGCGGCGGCCCTCAGCATCGAAGACCTTGAAGAAGAGCGTGGAGACGCCGTCGTACTCAAAGTGGATCGCGAGGGCGCCCCTCGGATGGTAGACCCGCGCGATCTCGCCCCAGCCGCGTGTCATGAAGATCTTGCCGGTGGGGACCGCTTCCATATCCGCTCCGGTCGCCGGAGCGCTGCAGTCGGCGTGTTGCAGCCAGAGCTTGAGAGGCCCCCTCGGCGGCATCACGTCGGAGAAGAACCGCGGGAAGCGGATCCAGGAGCTCAGAGGCATCGGCGCCCACAGCACCAACTTGCGCGAGGAGTCCGCGGCGTGAACCCCAGGGGCGACAGCACGCGTCGCCGTGGCGCGGTGACCCTGGATGCGGTGTGGGCGGCGCTGCTCGTCACTCCGTCCTCCCGAGCCCTCGGCTTGGGCGTACAAGGGCAGCGGGTACCCCGGAGGAGGCCGCTCGCACCAAGGCCTTGACACCACCTGCATCGCCGCCTCATCACGACGATGGATCGACCTCTTCTTCGGCGGAAGAGGCCCCGGATCATCGTAAGGAGCCTTTCATTTCTCTTCAGTAGAGAACTTTTTGATGGGTGCCATTGTTGTCAGCAATGGAGCAAGGAGGAAGAAGCAAGCAAGTGAGGAAGAGATGGGCAACGGGGGCTCCGCCCCCCTCCCCATTTATAGAAAGGGAAGGCCAACCGGCATCTCCCACGATCGCAGGTAATGATGGTTTTCCTTGCATGTCGCAGGGACTTGACAAGTCAAGTAGTTGCCGAGGCAACATGGGGAAGCGAAGACGCCCACGTCCAATCATCCACCACGCATCAATCGAGGCCGCAGGCTTTTGGGGCCCGTGGTGCTCCAAACTTGGCCCTTGGCTTCGCCGCGAAGCCAAGCCCGAGCGCACCTTGGGCCTGGGGGCTATTGTCGGCGTCCTGGGAATGGGGGTCCCCAGACTTGCCTGCCTGCGGCCCACGGCGTGGCTGAGCCAGCAGGCTCTACGGCCCATCTTCACCAGCAAAGCATCCAAGATCCTCGCGGGGGTCCAAGCCTCGCGAGGCGGATGACGCAAGACCTCCTCTGGAGTAGCCTGGCTGGGCAGGCTCACGAGGAGCGGAGATATCAAGGCGGGGCAAACCTCACGAGACCCTCGTGACATGAGCCATGACGCACGACACCAGGCAGGCGCCAATGCGCACAGCATCCTTGTTTCCTCTTTGGTGCTAAGGAGGCCAGCGCGGGCGAAGAGTACCGAGGCATCAGGCAAAGGTTGCTATATTGGTGCAACGAGACCAAGACTAGGAGGATGGAAAGACGGAGGTCATCGTGGAGCCCAAGACGGTGTCACCATAGAGCTTTTCGTAGGCGAAGACCACTTTTGTCAGGATAGCTTGTACTAGCTGTCCCCCTTTATATCGGCCCGCCATTGTTGGCTCCCTTCCCGCTCGATATTTGGGAAGAGGACCAGGGCCAATATAAATAGGACTAGCCACCACCTTAGCAAGGGACGGATCATTCAGACCGTCCTCACACACACAAGCTCACCGAGCTCAAGAACACCTCAACGTCAGGAGGATGTTCTTCCCTTGTACTGTTCATCATTAGCCCTAGACGCAATCCACCACCACCACACTGGAGTAGGGTATTACACCACAACGGTGGCCCGAACCAGTATAAATCTTGTGTCTTTCTGTGTTGTGAGTTCGTCGAGTTTGTTCGCGAGATCTTAACGAGCTAGGGCATAGATTGGTGGGAAGGAAAGACTTCGCGCGCACCCTAGTGTTCGAACCTTAAGGGTTTGCCGGAACCCCAAATCCGACAAATTTGGTCTTGCACATGTAGGTCCTGTTGTCAGAGGTTTTGACCCACTATTCTACCCTTTTCGCATATGGGGAAATGAGGTGTCCATTAATATCAACCAAATCAAGAAACTCAGAAAGATTGTTAGAATAAAGAAATTGGTGACAAAAAACAACAAGATCTTTGTCTGCACAATGAAGAAGACATCGGTTCACTACAAGATGGTACTCCCTCCATTTTTATTTACTTCACATATTAGTTTTGGTCAAAGTCAAGCTTTACAAATTTTGACAAAGTTTATAGACAAAAATATTAACATATACAATAACAAATCAATACCATTAGATTCATTGTTGGATGTACCTCCATATTATATAGATTTGTTATGCTAAATATTTATATTCTTTTCTATAAATTTGGTCAAATTTTACAAAGTTTGACTTCAGTCAACTCTAATATGCGGAGTAAATAAAAACGGAGGGAGTACTAACTATTATACCTTGCCTTTTTTATTCCTTTGCCCCATTTCCAATATAGAGAAGATATTTATACGCATCCTTGTTTTCAGGCCTTTCCAAAGCAGTTCACTGATGATTACCTCTCAAAACAACTCTATGGTCAGGAGGTGAGGAAGGTTTTCATACAACACCCACGGTTCAATATTGAAGTGTTCCTGAAGAGAACGAAGGACGAACGGTCAATCATCCAGAGGCACTGGCCTAAAGGTGAAAAGACCTTCAACACGAATGAAGGCTCAATATTCGCCTTCTGCTTCAGTAGTTTTCTAGATGAGATGCATCTGTCTATATACCGTCTATGATACTAATTTTGAAAGGTTTCTACATATTGCATGTGAAACTTGGTGCTGGTGCAGTTGTGTAATGGGGTGGCTGAGTGCTGAAGCTATATCATGTTGTACTCTGATGTATTTCAATTATCAAATTCTGCTTCCTTAATATGGAAATGAAATATATTATGTGCTTAATATGAATGTCAATTAGATTAATAAATTGATTATTAATAATAGGGCAATTAGCCTGCTAATGGCGAATTAGCCTGCTAATTGGGTTTTTCTATTGCAAACGGTTATTGAAAAAATACCATGGGCCATGACCTCAGGCAACGCACACAGTTTCTAGGAATAAACCGTGTTGGATCAATGAACAATCACACACGACTTTCTCTTGAAAATTGTTTGCATTAGGCCACCTTGCGCAAACATTTACCACATAAAAATTGTGTGTGATGGACAGACTTTGCCACACAGTTTCTTCTACGGACCGTGTGTGATACATTCAATAACGCAAACGATTTAACTGGAAAAATTGTGTGGGATGTACCTGTGAATGGAAACGTTTTCCTTAGAGCGACTGTGTGGGATGTACATACGAACGGAAATGTTTAGCGGGGACTGGCTGTGTGGGATGTACTTGCGACCAGAAACAATTTTGCCTGTATTAATTGTATTTTTTTAGCACTATAATACTTATTTCCATATTTGAGCGCTCGCCGGTCGCACACGACATCATTTTGCCGAGCGTGTGTGCCAGGAGGGCATTTCCCCGACGGTTTTTGGGTTGTGTGGGAAGGACCCCCCCCTATCGCCCACACTCACTAGGCGACGGTTCCAAATGTCATCGCGGAAAGGGGTTAAAACCGTTTGTATAGCACCAACGCGCACCAGTGAGTGCCCCACAATGCAAAGCCAAGACCATAGCTACCAAGATCAAGGAGCCAAATGTTGGCATGGATGAAATGCCTCAAGCGGAGTTTCTGATTAGAAGGAAGCTCAACCCCTACATCAACCCTAGGGAGATCACAAGGGGCAATGACTTGTTTTGGACCAAACAGCACAATCTCATCTTCCTAGATGTGATCAAGGCCAAGCAGAACACCTATGTGCCAGTGCCGTGTATTGACATGCATCATATGAAGAAGGACAACAACCGGGCATATTTTTGTGAGCCTCTGGTTTTGGTGGAGCAGTTTGGCATTGAGGAGTTACTCACGTTCCACATGGACTTTGACCCAGAGATCGTGACTCGGTTCTTTGCTTTTGTCCACTTCCACATGGATGAGCAGCGGACCATGACTTGGATGACTAATGGGAAGAGGATGTCTGCTAAGTGGAAGGAGTTCATGGACATGTTGCACGTTCGTGATGAGGGGCTAAATGTGCCCGTTGGTGTTCACCCACATGCCAACCCCGAGTTGGCAAACAAGAACAAGCTTCTACCCCACCTTGTTGAGAAGAAGTTAGCCAATGATAAGAAGACATGGGTAAGCTGTTCCTTGACATCATGCACCTGATCTTCCGCAACTCACTTTTTCCTCGCATGGGCGACAAGGACAAGGTGCATGCCTATCTTGTGGATATGATGCTCATCTGTGAGAAAGCGCGTCTCCAGCAGACTGAACCACTTGATGTCTCACATATCATGTGGTGCGAGCTGCAGTTTACTGTGTTCAATCGTAAGGTGCCCACCTATGGACCGTACCTGTTTCTCTTGATCTCGAAGACTTGTGAGAAGCTCTTTCCGGGTGAAGAGTTTTTTGCTCCCAACTGGGTTTGCCATGAGCCTATCAAGCTTCGCATCAAGAGCAAGTGGACTAATACCATGACCCGGGCTGAGGCTGAGGCTGCACTGCTCGATGTTGATGAGGATGAGTTTGAGGAGGAGGAGGCTGAGGACAGTTCTAAGGGGTACGCTCCTCCCTCTGCTGAGCCATCTTGGGCTAAGAAGCTCAAGGCCAAGATGAAGGCTCTGTTCTGCATGCAGGCCAAGGGACAGTACAAGGCTCATGTGAACGCCAATATGGCTTGTCGTCGCGACAAGGCAATTATGAGGCAGTTTGGCCTTGAGGTCAACAGTGGCTCACAGGAGAGGATCGCAGATGAGGAAGCATGGACCAGACAGCACTCCCAGTGGAGTGAGTCTGCGGAGGATGCTGGAGTTCGCTTTTCATCTCGTGCTGCTAAGGAGTCTGAGGAGGAGGAACATGACTGGTGATGCCTTGGAGTTTTACCACCACCTGTGTCGAAGGTGTCTCGATGCCAAAGGGGAGAGAGTGTAGGATTTGCGAGTCTTGTGTCGAGTCTTGTGTTTGTGTCACTTTGCTTTCGTTCCGTTGAACCTTAATTGCTTTGGTTTGTTGGTTTGTGGTTATGTTCGTGTGAGACCAGGAGACTATCATATGGTGTGATACATAGGCCCTCAAGCTTATCTTATTGTCTAGTATGTTTAGCAGATTGTGAGCTTATGTTATCTTGTGTCGAGTCTTGTGTTTGTGTCGCTTTGCTTTTGTTCTATTGAACCTTCATTGATTTGGTTCGTTGGTGTGTGGTTGTGTTCGTGTGAGACCAGGAGACTATCATATGGTGTGAGACATATGCCCTCAAGCTTATCTTATTGTCTAGTATGTTTAGTAGATTGTGAGCTTATGTTATCTTGTGCCATTTACTTCATGCTCACGTACTTTACCTTGCCTCCATGTTTAGGTCATTTATATTGTTGCAAGGATTGCCTTGTCTATAAAATATAGGGGAAGTGTTGATCCTACTATGTGTGTCGTGCAGTCCAAAGCATATCTATAGAGTTCACACATCTAGGGGAGCCTGTCTATATTTTATAGATGATTGGGCTTCCTTATGTTCATTTTATATCCTTATGTGCAAATCTAGTATTGTCATCAATCCACCAAAAAGGGGGAGATTGTAAGGGCATATCTCTCCCTATGTGGTTTTGGTGATTGATGACAATGCATTTGCGGACTAATCGTGTGCATTGAGCATTTCAGATATCTCATGTCTAGGCACAAGACGATTCGGTGCCCCTCGGAGCCTATCAAAGACGGCGTTTCTCTACGTTTCTCTTCGGTGGATTTGAGTCATAGGAAAGCCGTACTATTAAGAGGGGGTCCGCTTCAGAAAGGTTAGGGTGGAATAAACACGTACACATTTGTTCCTTCGCACCACCTTTCCTTCGCTTCATTGGGGCACCGTTCGTTTTCCCTTATCTATGCAAAGATGAAGGCCTCCAAGCGCTATAGATTCTGTGGCATGCGGTAGTACTGCTCAAGGGGGCAGTAGTACCGCAGTGGTCCACGGTAGTACCACCCAAGGAAGCGATAGTACCGCGTCGTGCGGTAGTACCACTCCTCGCCAGCGCTAGTATCGTGGCCTCTAGCCCAGAATGCTGGCACGCACGGAAGTAGGTGCGGAAGTAATTTTTTACTTCCGTGCCCTACGCGGTAGTACCGCTCCCTGTGAGCGGTAGTATGATGTTGCTTGAAGCTACGTCGGTATTTCCCCAAAGAGGAAGGGATGATGCAGCACAGCGGCGGTAGGTATTTCCCTAATATATGAAACCAAGGTTATCGAACCAGTAGGAGAACCAAGCAACACAATGTAAATTGCCCCTACACACAAATAACAAATACTCGCAACCCGACGTGTAAAAGGGGTTGTCAATCCCTTTCGGGAAACGGTGCTAGAAATTGGCAAACGGACATGAGAGAGTTGTAAATAATGATAGATCGAACGCTAATAAAATAAATTGCAGCAAGGTATTTTTGTATTTTCGCTTTAATAGATCTGAAAATAAAAACAAAGGAAAATAGATCGCAAAGGCAAATAATATGAGAAAGAGACCCGGGGGGCGTAGGTTTCACAAGTGGCTTCTCTCGAGAAAAATAGCAAACGGTGGGTGAAAAAATTATTGTTGGGCTATTGATAGAACTTCAAATACTCATAACGATATCCAGGAAATGATCATTACATAGGCATCACGTCCAAGATTAGTAGACCGACTCCTGCCTACATCTACTACTATTACTCCACACATTGACCGTTATCCAGCATGCATCTAGTGTATTAAGTTCATGGAGAAACGGAGTAATGCAATAAGAATGATGACATGATGTAGACAAGATCTATCTATGTAGAGATAGACCCCATCGTTTTATCCTTAGTAGCAACGATACATACGTGTCGGTTCCCTTTCTGTCACTGGGATCAAGCACCGTAAGATCGAACCCACTACAAAGCACCTCTTCGCACCGCAAGATAAATAGATCAAGTTGTCCAAACAAGACCCAAATATCGGAGAAGAAATAAGAGGCCATAAGCAATCATGCATATAAGAGATCAAAGAAACTCAAATAACTTTCATGGATATAAAAAGATAGATTTGATCATAAACTCAAAGTTCATCGGATCCCGACAAACATACCGCAAAAAGAGTTACATCATATGGATCTCCAAGAGACCATTGTATTGAGAATCAAATGAGAGAGAGGAAGCCATCTAGCTACTAACTACGGACCCGAAGTTCTACAACGAACTACTCACGCATCATCGGAGAGGCACCAATGGAAGTGGTGAACCCCTTCGTGATGGTGTCTAGATTGGATCTGGTGGTTCTGGACTCTACAGCGGCTGGAATTGATTTTCGTCGACTCCCCTAAGGTTTCTGGAATATTGGGGTATTTATAGAGCAAAGAGGCAGTCCGGGGGCACCCGAGGTGGGCACAACCCACCAGGGCGCGCCTGGGCCTCCTGGCGCGCCCGGGTGGGTTGTGCTCCCCTTGGAGCACCCCCCCCCCCTAGGTGCTGCCTTGCCCCATAGGGTGTCTTCTGGTCGAAAAAAATCTCCCTACAGTTTCGTTGCATTTGGACTCCGTTTGGTATTGATTTCCTATGGTGTAAAAAACATGCAGAAAACAACAACTAGCACTTGGCACTATGTCAATAGGTTAGTACCAAAAAATTATATATGACTATAAAATGATTATAAAACATCCAAGATTGATAATATAATAGCATGGAACAATCCAAAATTATAGATACGTTGGAGACATATCAGCATCCCCAAGCTTAACTCCTACTCGTCCTCGAGTAGGTAAGTGATAAAAATAGAATTTTTTATGTGGAATGCCACCTAACATGTCATTTCATACTCTTTTCTTTATAGCATGGACATTTGGACTTTTATATTGTTCAAAGCAATAGTCTAGTTTTGACATGATAACTTAAATACTCAAGCATATCAACAAGCAACCATGTCTTTCAAAATATCAACGCTAAAATAAGCTATCCCTAGCCCCATCATGCTCAATCATTGATCCATTCATGAAACACACTCGCATATTAACTACACCCAATGCTCAAGTACGATCATAGTGCCTCCTAGTTGGTGCTTTATAAGAGAAGATGGAGACTCAAATTCAAAAATAAAAATTTCATAAAGTAAAAGAACGGCCCTTTGCAGAGGGAAGTAGGGATTTGTAGAGGTGCCCGAGCTCAAAGCGAAAAACTTAGCGATAAAAACATTTTGGGAGGTGTATCTTTCCCACCAACGAAAATGACTTAGAGTTACCAACACTTTCCATGCTAGATATATCATAGGCGGTTCCCAAACAAAAAAAATAAAGTTTATTCCTTTTTCCACCATACTTTCACTTTCCATGGCTAACCGTATACACGAGTGCCTGATACGTCTCCAACGTATCTACTTTCCTAACGCTTTTCCTCTTCTCTTGGACTCTAATTTGGATGATTTGAATGAAACTAGCCTCGGACTGACGTTGTTTTCAGCAGAACTACCGTGGTGTTGTTTTTGTGCAGAAATAAAAGTTCTCGGAATGGAACGAAACTCTGCGAGGATTTTTTTTATATCAATAATAAGAATTTGTGGAGCCAAGACCTGCCAGAGAGGGGCACCTGGGTGGGCACAACCCACCAGGGCGCGCCGCCCTCTCCTGGCGTGCCCAGGTGGGTTATCCCCACCTAGTGGCCCCGCTGACCCTGATACCAACGCTATAAAATCCTATTTTTGGAGAAAAATCAGGGAGAAAGAATTATCGCGATCCACGAGACGGAGCCGCCGCCAAGACCTGTTCTTCCTCGAGAGGGCAGATCTAGAGTCCGTTTGGGGCTCCGGAGAGGGGGATCTTCGTTCGTCATCATCACCAACCCTTCTCGATCGCCAATTCCATGATGCTCCCCACTGGGAGTGAGTAATTCCTTCGTAGGCTCGCTGGTCAGTGAGGAGTTGGATGATATTCATCATGTAATCGAGTTAGTTTTGTTAGGGTTTGATCCCTAGTATCCACCATGTTCTTAGATTGATGTTGCTACGACTTTGCCATGCTTATCACTTTGGGACCGGGTGTCATGATTCTAGATCTGAACCGTTTATGTTATCACCATTATATCCATGTTCTAGATCCGATCTTGCAAGTTATAGTCACTTACTACATATTATGATCCGGTGACCCCGGAGTGACAATAACCGGGACTTCTTCCGGTGATTACCGTAGTTTGAGGATTTCATGTATTCACTATGTGTTAATTCTTTGTTCCGGTTCTCTATTAAAAGGAGGCCTTAATATCCCTTAGTTTCCAATATGGACCCTGCTGCCACGGGAGGGTAGGGCAAAAGATGTCATGCAAGTTGTTTTATTAAAGCATGTATGACTATTTACGGAATACATGCCTACATTATATCGATGAACTAGACCTAGTACCTAATAGCCCTAGATTATAACTATCACATGATGAATATCATCCAACAAATCACCGATCCAGTGCCTACGAATTTATCTTATATTGTTTCTGCTAAGTTACTACTGCTATCATCACTGTTACGCTTGCTACAAAATTACTGTTATCATTGTTATTGTTACCGTTGTTGTTGCCACTATTATCAAAAGTATAAAACTACTTTGCTACTGATTACTTGATGTAGATAATTAATCTCCATGTGTGGTTGAATTGACAACTCAGCTACTAATACCTTCAAATATTCTTTGGCTCCCCTTGTCGAATCTATAAATTTGGGTTGAATACTCTACCCTCGGAAACTGTTGCAATCCCCTATACTTGTGGGTTATCAGTGCCTTCCATACCAACACTTTCCAAGGAATTTATTATTTGACAACATAAAGTAAAATCATTTTTCATTTCGGGACTGGGCATCCCTAATACCTTTGCCTTACTCTCGTGCAATGACAAGTGAATAAACACTCATCGTGAGAATAACACATCTAGCATGGAAAATATTAGACACCCCTCACCGCTCCGCGAGTGGTACGAACACACAAAAGAAAAGTTTATTTTGAAAATTAGAGATGGCACATACAAATTTTCTTAGAACGGCAAAAGAATACCGCATATAGGTAGATATAGTGGACTCATGTGGCAAAACTGGTTTAAGGGTTTCTGGATGCACAAGTAGTGATCATACTTGTGCAAAATGAAGGCTAGCAAAAGATTGAGAAGCAACCAACCAAGAAAAGAATAATCTCATAAGCGAGCATTAAGCACAAATAACACCGAATAATGCACCACAAGTAGGATATAATTTCATTGCACAATTATTAACTTTCGTGCTTGCATAGGGAATCACAAACCTTAACACCAATATTCTTAGTACTAAAGCATAATTACTCATCAAGATGACTTACATATCACATCATCATATCTCAAAACTATTACTAAGAATCAAGTTTATTTTGTCCAATGATGTTCATGAAAGATTTTATTATATCCTTCTTGGATATTTATCACTTTGGGACTAATTTTCATGTGTTGCTTTTGACAAGCTCAAACAAATATAAGTGAAGATCATGAGCATAATATTTATTTCTCTCAAATTAATTTAAGTGAAGCAAGAGAGAATTTCTAGAAAATTTTAAGAACTCTCAAATAAATCTAAGTGAAGCAAGCGCGCATTTCTTCAAAAATACTAAATCACACCGTGCTCAAAAAGATATAAGTGAAGCACTAGAGCAAGTCCATAGCTCATAAAAATTTAAGTGAAGCATAAAGAGCAATTCTAACAAGTCATGGCTTAATTTTGGCTCTCTCAAATAGGTGTGTCCATCAAGGAATCAGGACTTAAACACAAAATAAAACAAGCAAAGACTCACATCATACAAGACGCTCCAAATAAAACCCATAGAATGTGAGGAATAAAAATATAGCTTCGAGTAAAATACCGATGGTCATTAGAAGAAAGAGGGGATGCCACTCGGGGCATCCCCAAGCTTAGTTGCTTGCTCTCTTTTGGATAATATCTTGGGATGGCAGGATGTCCCCAAGATTAGGCTCTTCTTACTCCTTATTCCTTCATCCATCGTAAGATAACCCAAAACTTTAAAACTTCAATCACAAAAAACTCAACAAAAGCCTTCGTGAGATCTGTTACTATAAGAAAACAAATCACTACTATAAGTGTTGTAGAAAACCAACTCATATTTTCTTCTTGCATTATATCTACTATAGTCTAACTTTCCTGTGGCAAAAACTCATCAAAGAAAACCATAGAGCCATCAAAACAAGCACACAACGCAAAGAAAACAGAATCTGTCAAAAACAGAACAGTCTGTAGAAATCTGGATATTTCAGATACTTCTATATCTTCAAAAAACACTGAAAATTAGGACGGCGTGAGAAATTTTTATATTAATCTACAGAAAAAGAAATGGGTATTTTATCGCTCTCTGGTTAAAAACGAAAATTATTTTTGCGAGCGCAAAAGTTTCTGTTTTTTCAGCAAGATTAAACAACTATCACTCAAGAAGATCCTAAAGGCTTTATTTGGCACAAACACTAACTAAAACACAAAAAACACAATCATAATAGTAGCATAATTGTGCTAATACTCATGAACATAAATCAAAAACAAAATAAATTTTATTCATTGGGTTGCCTCCCAACAAGCGCTATAGTTTTATGGCCCTAGCTAGGCATACTATTTCAACGATGCTCACACGAAAGATAATAATTCAAACACAAAGATAGCATCATGAAACATGTGACAAACACATTTAAGTCTAACATACTTCCTATGCATAGGAATTTTACAGGAATACAAATAGTCAAGACAAGAAATATCTAACATACGCAAAGGAGAGGAATAAAACATTGACAATCTCAACATAACAAGAGGAAATTTAATAACATGAAAATTTCTACAACCATATTTTCTCTCTCATAATAATTATATGTAGGATCCTAATGAAATTCAATAATATATCTATCATATAATTTTTTGAAGGAAATATGCCCTAGAGGCAATAATAAAGTTGTTATTTATATTTCCTTACATCATGATAAATGTTTATTATTCATGCTAGAATTGTATTAACCGGAAACTTAGTACTTGTGTGAATACATAGACAAACAGAGTGTCACTAGTATGGCTCTACTTGACTAGCTCATTAATCAAAGATGGTTAAGTTTCCTAGCCATGGACAAAGAGTTGTCATTTGATGAACAAGATCACATCATTAGAGAATGATCTGATTGACTTGACCCATCCGTTACCTTAGCACTTTGATCATTTAGTTTACTGCTATTGCTTTCTCCATAACTTATACATGTTCCTATGACTATGAGATTATGCAACTCCCGAATACCAGAGGAACACTTAGTGTGCTATCAAAGGTCACAACATAACTAGGTGACTATAAAGATGCTCTACAGGTGTCTCTGATGATGTTTGTTGAGTTCGCATAGATCGAGATTAGGATTTGTCACTTCGTGTATCGAAGAGGTATCTCTGGGCCCTCTCGGTAATGCACATCAGTATAAGCCTTGCAAGCAATGTAAGTAATGAGTTAGTTACGGGATGTAGCATTACGGAACGAGTAAAGAGACTTGCCGGTAAAGAGATTGAACTAGGTATTGAGATACCAACGATCGAATCTCGGGCAAGTAACATACCGATGACAAAGGGAACAACGTATGTTGTTACGCAGTTTGACTGATAAAGATCTTCATAGAATATGTAGGAACCAATATGAGCATCCAGGTTCCGCTATTAGTTATTGACCGGAGATGAGTCTCGGTCATGTCTACATAGTTCTCGAACACGTAGGGTCCGCACGCTTAATGTTCGGTGACGATCGGTATTATGAGTTTATGTGTTTTGATGTACCGAAGGTTGTTCGGAGTCCCGGATGAGATCACGGACATGACGAGGAGTTCCGGAATGGTCGAGACATAAATATCGATATATTGGAAGCCTATGTTCAGACATCGGAATGGTTTCGGGTTAGTTCGGGCATATACCGGAGTACCGGGAGGTTACCGGAACCCCCCGGGAAGTATATGGGCCTTATTGAGCCATAGTGGGAGATAGGAGAAGGGGGCCTAGGAGGGGGCGCCCCCCCCCAAGCCCAATCCGAATTGGGTGGGGGCAGCCCCCCTTTCCTTCCCCATCTCTTCCCCTTCCTTCCTCTCCTAATCCAACTAGGGAAGGGGGGATCCTACTCCCAGTGGGAGTAGGACTCCCCTTGGGCGTGCCATAGAGGGGCCCGCGCTCGCCCTCCTCCACTCCTTTATATACGAGGAAGGGGGCACCCCATAGACACACAAGTTGATCTCTTAGCCGTGTGCGGTCCCCCTCCATAGATTTCCACTTTGGTCATATCGTTGTAGTGCTTAGGTGAAGCCCTGCGTCGGTAACTTCATCATCACCGTCATCACGCCGTCATGCTGATGAAGCTCTCCCCCGACACTCAGCTGGATCTAGAGTTCGTCGGACGTCACCGAGCTGAACGTGTGCAGATCATGGAGGTGTCGTACCTTCAGTGCTAGGATCGGTCGGATCGTGAAGACATACAACTACATCAACCGCGTTGTCATAACACTTCCGCTTACGGTCTACGAGGGTACGTAGATAACACTCTTCCCCTCTCATTGGTATGCATCACCTAGATGGATCTTGCGTGTGCATAGGATTTTTTTAGAAATTACTGCGTTCCCCAACAGTGGCATCTGAGCCAGGTCTATGCGTAGATGTTATATGCACGAGTAGAAAACAAAGGAGTTGTGGACGTGGGTATATACATATTGCTTATCGTCACTAGTTGATTCTTGATTCAGCGGTATTGTTGGATGAAGCGGCTCAGACCGACATTATGCATACACTTACGTGAGACTGGTTCTACCGACGTGCTTCGCACTCAGGTGGCTGGTGGGTGTCAGTTTCTCCAACTTTAGTTGAATCGGATTCAATGAACAGGGTTCTTTCTGAATATCAAAAAGCAATCACTATACCGCGTTGTGGTTTTTGATGCATAGGTAAGAACGGTTCTTGCTCAGCCTGTAGCAGCCACGTAAAACTTGCAACAACAAAGTAGAGGACGTCTAACTTGTTTTTGTAGGGCATGTTGTGACGTGATATGGTCAAGACATGATGCTGAATTTTATTGTATGAGATGATCATGTTTTGTAACAGAGTTATCGGCAACTGGCAGGAGCCATATGGTTGTCGCTTTATTGTATGAAATGCAATCGCCATGTAATTGCTTTACTTTATCACTAAGCGGTAGCGATAGTCGTAGAAGCAATAGTTGGCGAGACGACAATGATGCTTCGATGGAGATCAAGGTGTCAAGCCGGTGACGATGGTGATCATGATGGTGCTTTGGAGACGGAGATCAAAGGCACAAGATGATGATGGCCATATCATATCACTTATATTGATTGCATGTGATGTTTATCCTTGATGCATCTTATTTTGTTTAGTTTGGCGGTAGCATTATAAGATGATCTCTCACTAAATTTCAAGGTACAAGTGTTCTCCCTGAGTATGCACCGTTGCTATAGTTCGTCGTGCCGAGACACCACGTGATGATCGGGTGTGATAAGCTCTATGTTCACATACAACGGTGCAAGCCAGTTTTGCACATGCGGAATACTTGGGTTAAACTTGACGAGCCTAGCATATGCAGATATGGCCTCGGAACACTGAGACCGAAAGGTCGAGCGTGAATCATATAGTAGATATGATCAACATAGTGATGTTCACCATTGAAAACTACTCCATCTCACGTGATGATCGGACATGGTTTAGTTGATATGGATCATGTGATCACTTAGATGATTAGAGGGGTGTCTATCTAAGTGGGAGTTCTTAAGTAATATGATTAATTGAACTTTTGTTTATCATGAACTTAGTACCTGATAGTTTTTTGCATGTCTATGTTGTTGTAGATAGATGGCTCGTGTTGTTGTTCCTTTGAATTTTAATGCCTTCCTAGAGAAAGCTAAGTTGAAAGATGATGGTAGCAATTACACGGACTGGGTCCGTAACTTGAGGATTATCCTCATTGCTGCACACACGAATTACATCCTAGAAGCACCACTAGGTGACAAACCCGCTGCAGGTGCAACGCCAGATGTTATGAACACCTGGCAGAGCAAAGCTGATGACTACTCGATAGTTCAGTGTGCCATGCTTTACGGCTTGGAACTGGGACTTCAACGACGTTTTGAACGTCATGGAGCATATGAGATGTTCCAGGACTTGAAGTTAATATTTCAAGCAAATGCCCGGATTAAGAGATATGAAGTCTCCAATAAGTTCTACAGCTGCAAAATGGAGGAGAATAGTTCTGTCAGTGAACATATACTCAGAATGTCTGGGTACCACAACCACTTGACTCAGCTGGGAGTTAATCTTCCTGATGATAGTGTCATTGACAGAGTTCTTCAATCACTACCACCAAGCTACAAGAGCTTTGTGATGAACTATAGTATGCAAGGGATGGATAAGACGATTCCTGAGCTCTTCGCAATGCTAAAGGCTGCGGAGGTAGAAATTAAGAAGGAGCATTGAAACTGCGTTATATCGACTAGAGGGGGGTGAATAGGCGATTTTTATGAAATTCTTCACTGAGGAATTTGCCGGTGAGGAAATTCCTTAGCGAAGAACTACTAGCAGCGGAATAAGTACTCAAAAGTAAACATAACAGAATACAAGCATAGTCATCATGATGAAATGAAGACCGGCACAGAGTACAGGAACCGTAAGTACAGTATAACACAGGATGAAGACAAACAGACTGAAGATATTGAATTGAGGAAATTGAGAAAGTCTTGAGTCAAAGTCTTCAAACACATATATGAACAAACACACAACACAGATATGAGGAAATGAACGAGTTGAGGGAATAGAACCAGTAAGCTTGGTGAAGACAATGATTTGGTAGACCAGTTCCAACTGCTGTCTCAGTTGTACGTCTGGTTGGAGCGGCTGAGTATTTAAACTCGAGGACACACAGTCCTGGACACCTAGTCCTGAACACGCAGCTCAGGACACCAAGTCATCACCATATTCTCCTTGAACTAAGGTCACACAGACCTCGTCCAATCACTCATGGTAAGTCTTCAGGTGACTTCCGAACCTTCACAAACTTGGTCACTCGGCGATCCACAATTCCTCTTGGATGCTCTAGACCATGACGCCTAACCGTCTGGAAGAAGCACAGTCTTCAAAGGTAACAAGCGTCGGATCCACGCAGGATCAATCTCTTCAGTGATGCTCAATCACTTGGGGTTTGTAGGTGTTTGGGTTTGGGTTTTTCCTCACTTGATGATTTTCGCTCAGAGTCCTCGGAGGATGGGTTGCTCTCAAATGACAAGTGTCAGTTTCTCTCGGAGCAGCCAACCAGCTAGTGGTTGTAGGGGGCATCTATTTATAGCCTAGGGAGCAGCCCGACATGATAAGACATAAATGCCCTTCAACGATATGACCGTTAGGTGGATATATATTTTGGGACAGCTGGCGCATAGCACAGAAACAGTCGGAATTTTGAGTAGAAAAATCCTCAGGGCTATCATGTTCCTCACTGTGTAGGCAATCCGCACTGGCGAATTCCTAACTCCTCAGTCAGAACAAATTCCTCAGATACTAGAAGAACTTCGTCTCTGCCACTGAAGAATATGATTGGACTTTATGAGATTTCCAATGGCTTCACTCGAAGGGATTGGTAGGTGTAGGATTTTGAGTTAAGCATCACATGAAAATTTTTCCTTAGTATTTCCTCGACCCCCTTTAACAGTACAGTGTTTCCTATGACTCAAGAAAGAGAAAATGAAACTACGAAAACAAAAGTCTTCACGCTTCATGTTCCTCTAATGAACACCAAGTCTTCAAGGTCACACCAGTTTCTTCACTTTCAAAGTCTTCAGAAAGTATTCAGAAAGCCAAAGTCTTCTGTCGAAGAACTTCATTTTTAGGGGTCGACTTTCTCTGTAAATATCAAACTCCTCATAGACTTATAGACCTGTGTACACTCACAAACGCATTAGTCCCTTAACCTATAAGTCTTCAGTACACCAAAATCACTAAGGGGCACTAGATGCACTTACAATCTCCCCCTTTTTGGTGATTGATGACAATATAGGTTAAGTTTTCAACGGGGATAAACATATGAAGTGTAAATACTGATATTGAGGAATTTGATTGCAAGATATAGAAGAACTCCCCCTGAATATGTGCATAGTGAGGAATTTGCTTTTGAAGCAATGCACACTTGAAGAGTTGAATCATGGAGATCTCCCCCTATATCTTGTAATTCATACACACATTTGACATATAACAGTGAAGAATTTGAAATGCATGATAAAATATGGTGACTGATGTAATTCAGCATGCGTGCAATAATATTAACGAGGAATAAGCATGCAGAAAAATGTAACAAAAGTATCAGAGCACCATCGGGTTTAAGTTTACAACTCGATCCAATAAAGTCTCAGAAGAACGAGAGTTGTAACTTAAAAAAACGCCCATATAGAAAGACCCGCTTGAAGACTAACTCAAAATTCTCCCCCTTTGTCATCAAATGACCAAAAGGATCGAATATGAGGACTAACGCCCCTGAAGAATATCATGTTGATGAAGGAGCGCCCGCGTTGTTGGGATCGTTTGTCATAGTAGGGCCTGCCGCAGTGTCGTCCAAGTCTTCATTCTCATCAGTGTCGCGCGATGAAGAAAATGAGCTAGCCACCAGAGAAGGAACCTTGACCTTCTTGAATTTCTTCGGTGGAGGTGCAGACCAGTCAAAATATTCCTTGAGACCCATTCTCTTCAGATATTCTTCACCATACAGATGTGACAGAATGGCCCAGGTGCGACCGAAGACTTCATGGAGGTAGTAATGGCTTTTCTTCACTGCATTATGTGTAGTAGTCATGTTGTGAAGAAATGAACCAAACTGACGCTTAACCCATTTGTGATTTCGATCCACCTTCTGGTGAAGACTAAGCAGAAGCTCACGATCAGTCATGACACGAGGAGCGGTGGCTTGAGGAGTAGACTTGGGTGCATTGGCAAAGTCATGTGTGGCAAAGTCATCATTGGTAGAATAAGAGGCAGCTTTGCGAAACTGACCATCCAATGAACGAATGCCTTCATCTATAACAGCTGGTGCCTTGCCCTTTTCATCAACTGAGGAATAGGTCTGCTTGAGGACTTCAATTGGGGGCAAGTAGCTGAGGTGATTCTGAAAATCAGCTTTGTAGTTGGGTGAAGACCTTGTCCTGAGGAATCTCATAATCCAAGGTGCATAAGGCTTCAGCTCAAACGGAGACAGTGCAACATTTGCCAGAGTCCTCATGAAGAAATTGTGATAATTGACAGGAATGCCATGAACGATGTTGAATACCAGATTCTTCATGATGCCAACAATTTCCTCATCAGATGATTCGTGGCCTTTGATAGGACTCATTTTCCTCGTAAGAATACGATAGACAGTTCTGGGCACATAAAGTAATTCCTTCACGAGGAACTTGGTTCGTGGGGCCTGACATGGCTTCAAAGGTTTCATCAGGACCTGCATGTAGTGATTTGGAAGCTCAGGTTCACTATAGATGCAACGAGCTTCTTCAAGGGGAGGACTTAGTGGTAAGGCACAAAGCAATTCAGACGTTGGTGCGGTGTAGTGAGTGTTTTCAGACATCCAGTCCAGCACCCATGAATTCACATCTTCAGAATCTCTTGTGATGTGCAGCGTTGCATAAAATTGAACAATCAGTTCTTCATTCCAATCACAGATGTTAGAGCAAAAATTTAATAGTCCAGCATCGTGAAGAAAACTAAGGACTGGCATGAAACACGGCAGAGATTCCATATCCACGTGAGGAATGTGCTCATTGTCGGTGTCAAAACCGGCGGATCTCGGGTAGGGGGTCCCGAACTGTGCGTCTAGGCCAGATGGTAACAGGAGGCAAGGGACACGAAGTTTTACCCAGGTTCGGGCCCTCTTGATGGAGGTAAAACCCTACGTCCTGCTTGATTAATATTGAAGATATGTGTGTTACAAGTGTAGATCTACCACGAGATCAGAGAGGCTAAACCCTAGAAGCTAGCCTACGGTATGATTGTATGCTGTGATTGTTGTCCTACCGACTAAAACCCTCTGGTTTATATAGACACCGGAGAGGGTTAGGGTTACACAAGGTTGGTTACAAAGGAGGAGATATCCATATACATATTGCCTAGCTTTCCTTCCACGCCAAGTAGAGTCCCATCCGGACACGAGACGAAGTCTTCAATCTTGTATCTTCATAGTCTAACAGTCCGGCTAATGGAGATAGTCCGGCTGTCCGGAGACCCCCTAATCCAGGACTCCCTCAGTAGCCCCTGAACCAGGCTTCAATGATGACGAGTCCGGGGCGCAGTTGTCTTCGGCATTGCAAGGCGGGTTCCTTCTCCGAATACATTACAGAAGAAGTTGAATACGAGGATAGTGTCTGACCCTGCAAAATAAGTCCCACATTTCACCGTAGAGAGAATAATGTTTTTTCGCAGATCTAATTTGTTGGCTTGTTTTGACAGCATGACGTCATGTAATGGCCCGGTGACTATTCGAACCGTTTCTTTTAGCGAGCCCCGGGAGGCAGTTTTTTGACACGTCTTGTCAAAGCAGAGATCGTGTCCCCTTATTACGGGATTCTCATCAATATGGGCGTGGGTAACCCAACCACGCCATCAATTTCGGCGCTTGGGGGATAAGTGAGTTTTACTAGGCAAGTGGGGGCGTTTAATTTTGTCCGCCCATATGAAGGGATAAGGATTCACCTTTCTATCCATGCCTTCTTCCTCCTCTGCTCATCCGCTCCCGCATACTCGAGCTCTAGCGCCCAAGTCCTCACTTCCATCTCAACCTTCTCCAACCATGTCCGGAGCGGGAGGCAAGTGGATGGTCTCCTCCGTCACGGAGGGAGACGTCAAGAAACTGAGGAGAGCCGGATACCTGCACGACGACATCGCGCACCGGCTCCCAGATGAGGGACAGCTCATCCCCACCCCCGAGACCCATGAGAGGGTGGTATTCCTCACCCATTTCCTTCGCGGACTGGGATTCCCTCTCCATCCCTTCGTCCGGGGGCTCATGTTTTATTAAGGCCTGGATTTCCATGATCTGGCCCCGAACTTCATCCTCAACATCTCGGCATTCATCGTTGTGTGCGAGGCCTTCCTCCGCATCAATCCCCACTTCGGCTTATGGCTGAAGACCTTCAATGTCAAGCCAAAGGTAGTGAGCGGCCGCCAGGCGGAGTGCGGAGGCGCCATGGTGGGCAAGATGCCCAACATCACATGTCTCGAGGGCACCTTTGTGGACACCATAAAGGGGTGGCAATCGGGGTGGTTCTATATCACCGAGCCACGCGACCCCGCATGGGTAGCGGCCCCTGAGTTCCGATCTGGCATCCCCATGCGGCTCACCTCCTAGAAAGAGAAGGGCCTGTCCTGGGGTAATTCAAAAAAGCTGAACGGACTCCAGTCATGTATTCAGAACATGGTGGATAATAAGCTCAAGCTTGTCAACATAGTCCAGGTTATGCTCATTCGTCGGATACTCCCGTGCCAACAACGGGAGTTTACCTTGTGGGAGTTCAATCCGGCGCAGCACCGAACTCTGAACAGGCTCTTTGACATGACTCATGAACATGCTTGGAGGGTGCTGTTCAAGGGTGCCGCGGTCCCTCCCCCCATTACTGAGGATCGCGGATTCAGCGCGAAGCGCCACGCCAGTGCGGTAAGTTGTTTTACCTTTCACAGGATACTTGTTTTCTATATAGATTGATTCTATGCGGGATCTAAACTCCCATGCCGTTAACAAGACTGGCAGAAGATGGCCGGACAAATCAACTGTCCGGCTCCCTTGCCCGAAGGCCCTACAGATGCCCTTCTGGCGAAGATGTTGACTCCGGCCCCTTATAAGGTGCCGGAGAAGACCCAGAAGGCCAAGGGGGCTCGAAAGAGTTCCCGACGCCAGGCGTCGTCGGACTGGCCATCTGATGAGTCTGCGGCGCATTCTGCCCCTGAAGACGAGGAAGAGGAAAAGGAGGCTCCCCCACCGACTGGGGGAGACAAGAAAAGGAAGGCCGCCCCAACTGGGGAGGCCGAAGGGTCCAAGAAGGGAAGGACGCTCCTTCCGGGCAGCTCCACCGCCGCCGACGAAAGTGAAGACGAGTGGTTGCCCAGGGCCAAGCCCCAGGGGAGATCGTAAGTATTCAGATACCAAAGTAACCCATAGGATTCCTTTGTCGCATTGCTTTCCCTAACGCCGAACTCAATTGTGCAGGCCGCCCCGAGCCAATATCGAGGTATCCTCAGACGGCTCCCTGGGCGCGTCGGACATGGATAGCGATCCAGTCCCAACCGCCACCTCCCCTCATCCAGCCGATGACACCGAGGTGCTGTCTCAAGAGGCACCGGATCGAGGGGGGACAATCTCGGAGGCACCTCAAGGCGACCTTTCGGACTCCGGGAGCTGAGGGGACGGGGTCCCCGAGAGCTCCGAGTTCGGCCCTCAGCCGAACACCGCGCCGGACCTGCCAACGGCTCCGAGCTCGGGTAGGCGGTCCCCTTCTAAGGAGGGTGAGACGCCTGTGCCGGTGACCTCTGTCCATCCAGAGGCGCCGGACACTATGTTGGAAGCGCTTCACAGCGCTTCCATTGAGGAGGAGCACCGCACTATCATGAGTGCGGTGATCCAGAAGGTTCAGTCCGCCAAGAGCGGATTGACTGAAGCCTGTACTAGCCTTCTAACAGGCTTCGAGGTAAGTGTTTTTTAAAATGTAGTAGAAATATTACCACATAGACAGTAGCCCCTGATGCTTTGGTCGGTGTTCACAAAGAAAAGCCGAACATAGGATCAAATAATATCGCATCAGTCTACTATAAGTATGTCAATATGCATGTGTAGGCTTCGCTGCTGGCGTCTGCCGCACTGACTGCGGAGGTCGCCGTACTGAAGGAGGCCCTCAAGGGGTCCCAGAAAGAGCTCGGCCTTGCTAAGAGGCAGCTTGAGGAGAACAAGGGTAAGTACTGCTTTGCGCTTCTGCTGCAAGGGCCGCGGTGTGCTCCTCTGTTCGGAGAGAGCGCTTTGTGTTTCCATTGACTGTAATAATCCCGCGGTCCTGGCATCTTGAGCTTGAGGTATGCATAATGTGGCACCGCATTGAATCTAGCGAATGCGGTTTGTCCGAGCAGCGCGTGGTAACCACTGCAGAAGGGGACTATATCGAAGATTAACTCTTCGCTTCGAAAGTTATCCGGGGATCCGAAGACCACTTCCAGTGTAATTGAGCCTGTGCAGTGGGCCTCTACGCCTGGAATGATGCCTTTAAAGGTCGTCTTTGTGGGTTTGATCCTTGAGGGGTCTATACCCATTTTGCGCACTATGTCCTGATAAAGCAGGTTCAGGCTGCTGCCGCCGTCCATAAGGACTCGAGTGAGGTGAAATCCGTCGATGATTGGGTCTAAGACCAGTGTGGCGAATCCACCGTGATGGATACTAGTGGGGTGGTCCCTGCGATCGAAGGTGATCGGACAGGAGGACCAAGGGTTGAACTTTGGGGCGACTAGCTCCAGTGCATATACATCCCTGAGCGCACGCTTCCGCTCCCTCTTGGGGATGTGGGTTGCGTATATCACGTTCACCATCCATACTTGTGGGGGAAACCTCTTCTGTCCTCCAGTGTGCGGCTGCCGGGGTTCTTCCTCGTCATCGCTATGCGGCCCCTTGTCCTTGTTTTCGGTGATTAACTTGCCGGCCTGCTTGAACACCCAACAATCCCTGTTGGTGTGATTGGCTGGCTTGTCTGGGGTGCCGTGTATTTGACACGAGCGATCGAGTATACGGTCCAAACTGGACGGACCCGGCGTACTTTGTTTGAATGGCTTTTTCCGCTAACCGGGTTTAGAGCCTTTGAATCCGGCATTGACTATCGTATCCTCAGTACTTTTGCCGTTAATGCGGCGCTTATGCTTGTTGCGACGTGACCTGTTGTTGCCGTCCTTGGTATCTGAGGTACCATGGTTCTTTGATATGTTGTTACTGCGAGCCAACCAGCTATCTTCTCCCGCACAAAAGCGGGTCATGAGCGTCGTGAGGGCTGCCATAGATTTCGGTTTTTCCTGACCAAGGTGCCGGGCTAGCCACTCGTCTCGGATGTTGTGCTTGAAAGCCGCTAAGGCCTCCGCATCCAGACAGTCAATGATTTGGTTTTTCTTTGTAAGGAACCGAGTCCAGAATTACCTGGCCGACTCTTCTGGCTGCTGAATTATGTGGCTCAAGTCATCGGCGTCTGGTGGTCGCACATAAGTGCCCTAAAAGTTGTCGAGGAATGTGGCTTCCAGATCTTCCCAGCAGCTAATGGAGTCCGCTGGCAAGCTATTAAGCCAATGTCGTGCTGGTCCTTTGAGTTTTAGTGGGAGGTACTTGATGGCATGTAAGTCATCACCGCGGGCCATGTGGATGTGGAGGAGGAAGTCCTCAATCCATACCGCGGGATCTGTTGTGCCGTCTTATGATTCAATGTTTATAGGTTTGAAACCTTCTGGGAATTGATGTTCCATTACTTCGTCTGTGAAGCATAAGGGGTGTGCGGCGCCTCTGTATTGGGCTATATCGCGACGTAGCTCGTATGGGTCCTGCCCGCTGTGTTCGGCCCGGCCGGATTTGCTTTTACTGTATCCGGCGTGACGTTTACCGTCTTGTAGAGTAGTGCGCCCTCGTGATCCATAGATCGATCTTGAATACTTTGCTTTGTCCTCCAATATGTCTCGCAGGTCTGGCGTGTCTCCCCATGCCTTTTTATTTGGATGGCATTGGGGTGGAGGCAGAGCTTTCGGCAGGAATGCCTCTCTATCGCGGCCATGAGCTGGCCGATCAGCCGTATCATACGCTTCTTCCTCCAGTCGGGGTAGTAACCTGCGTCTTGGGTAACTCTTGGAGGGACGCTCGAGTTTATATTCCTCGGCTGCGAGGACTTCAGTCCATTTGTTAGCTAGCAGATCTTGATCAGCTTGAAGCTGCTGCTGCTGCTTTTTCTTCAGGCTATTTGCCGTGGCCATAAGCCTGCGCTTGAAGCGTTCTTGTTCTACGGGATCCTCTGGTACGGCGAATTCATCGTCGCCGAGGCTTGCCTCGTCTTCGGAGGGGGGCATGTAATTGTCATCCTCCTCCTCTCCGCCAGCCGCTCTCTCAGGAGAGCTGGCTCCTTCATCCTCCTAATCTAACTCTTGTTGGAGGGGATTTTTGTTGTCTTCGGCGCTATCCGGAGTGTTATTATCTCCTGTGCCGGTATCATCACTTTTGCTTTGGCAGGACATAGAGCGGCGCCGCTGACGTTGGCGCTTGGGTTGCTTCTTGGAGGGGTCATCCTCCTCTATCTCGTCGCCGTTGCCTTCATTGGGTGTATCCACCATGTATATGTCATACGACGAGGTGGCCTTCCAGTGCCCTATAGGTGCTGGCTCATGTTCGTCTCCTACATCGTCGTCCATACCGTTGATGTCTTCGGAGTCGAAGTCGAGCATGTCGGTTAAATCATCGATAGTGGCTACAAAGTGGGTGGTGGGTGGGCGTCGAATTTCTTCGTCGTCCGTATCCCAGTCCTTTTGGACATGATCCGGCCAGGGCTCTCCTGACAAAGAGAGAGACCTTAGTGAATTCAGAATATCACCGAAGGGCGAGTGCTGAAAGATATCCGCAGGGGTGAATTCCATGATCGGCGCCCAGTCGGATTCGATTGGCACGGGCGCGGATGGTTCGGGGTCCGGAGGAGAGTCCCGCACCTTGGAGTCACGGGCTGCACAGACGATTATGCTGGTGCTCGGCTCGATCGCCGTTGAGACTGCAGCCCCTGAGGTGGTGTCTAGCCACCCGTCCTCGATTAGCGCAGCTGGCTCCGAGCTAAGGGTCGGAGCTGATGCGGGCGCGGCCTCTGGGGTACCGTCCGATGGCAGAGCTAGGTCATACCTATCGTGACAGTGCGGCGCGCCCGGCTGTGGCTCGAATCCGTTGAAGATCAAGTCCCCACTGATGTTGGCCGTGTAATTCAAACTTCCAAATCTGACCTGATGGCCAGGGGCGTAGCTTTCAATTTGCTCCAGATGGCCAAGCGAATTGGCCCGCAGTGCAAAGCCGCCGAATACGAAGATCTGTCCAGGAAGAAAAGTCTCACCCTGGACCGCATCGCTATCGATGATAGTAGGAGCCATCAAGCCTAACAGCAACGACATAGAGGATCTCTCAATGAAAGCACCAATGTCGGTGTCAAACCGGCGGATCTCGGGTAGGGGGTCCCGAACTGTGCGTCTAGGCCGGATGGTAACAGGAGGCAAGGGACACGAAGTTTTACCCAGGTTCGGGCCCTCTTGATGGAGGTAAAACCCTACGTCCTGCTTGATTAATATTGAAGATATGGGTGTTTCAAGAGTAGATCTACCACGAGATCAGATAGGCTAAACCCTAGAAGCTAGCCTACGGTATGATTGTATGTTGTGATTGTTGTCCTACGACTAAAACCCCCGGTTTATATAGACACCGGAGAGGGTTAGGGTTACACAAGGTCGGTTACAAAGGAGGAGATATCCATATACGTATTGCCTAGCTTGCCTTCCACGCCAAGTAGAGTCCCATCCAGACACGAGACGAAGTCTTCAATCTTGTATCTTCATAGTCTAACAGTCCGGCTAATGGAGATAGTCCGGCTGTCCGGAGACCCCCTAATCCAGGACTCCCTCACTCATGGTAGAAGATTTTCTCTTTGTTGAACAACACTGAGGAATAGAAATTGGCTTGACTAGCAGTCCAGAAACGCCTCTTCCTAATGCGAGTAGAATCATATGGGTTGTAGTCTTCGAAGAATACGTGCTCGCCGAAGAAATCATCAGCCTTGAACTTTTGCTTGCGTGAGAATGGATCCTTTGGCTTGGGCAGAGGAGTGTCAGTGAGTTGCATCACGACCTCAGGAATCGCAATCTCAGGTTCTTCAGGCTGAGGATTTTCTGGTTCCTCTTCAGTGCCAGTCTGCGTCTTCAGATGTTCAGCAGCAGCAGTTTCTTCAGCGCTAGTGGCTGGAATTTCTTCACGCACAGATGAAGTGGGGTGAGTTTCTTCAGAGCCCATTTGAATAGTTTGTGCAGGTGACAGAGGTATTTGCTGCAATGGTGTGAACATTGGAGAGTTTGGATGCTGACTTTCCCAGAATTCATCACTTATTACTGGTGTGGAGCAGCCAACGTCCACATCTTCATCTTCCATTTCTTCAACGCCAGCCTGTTCAGCTATGAACTGAGGCATGGGCGAGGGGATGACAGGTGTTGAAGGGATCCCATCCACTTCAATTTCTTCATCAATCTGCTCCGACGAAGTAGCAGAATGATTTTCTTCATCAGATCTGCTAGGGATCTCATATTCTTCACCAAAAGGAACAAGGTCCTTTGATGACATGGTTGAGATCGGAACAGCATCAATGGGATTAGCAAATGAACTGGTCAAAGGCTTCATCTTCTTCGGAGCTGAAGAATCTGAAGTAGCTGATGCTTTCCTTTTCTTCACTGCTGCACGCTCTGCAGCCTTGGTCTTCTTCACATCTGATGCAGATGGAAGGATCGGAGTTGGTGTCGGCTCAGGAGGAGCAGAGGAATCATGTTGATTTTCTTCATGCACAACTGATGCAGTTGCCCTGATTTCTTCAGTTTGTTCAGGCGCACCACTAGCGGATGCCCTGGCAATTTCTTCAGCGGCTGGAATGCAGTCATCAGCCCTGGAACTCACATTTTCTTCAGCAGCCTGATTTTCATCAGTGGGCTGGCATGTTCTTCAGTCGGCTGAGCAGATGCTTCAGTCTGAGGAACTTCCTGTTGCATTGGGGCTGCAACATTTGAGGTGAAGTTATCAGTGAGTCTCACAAAACGAACTTTGGCTCCAAGCCAATCAGCATGATATGCGTCAAATTCATCACTGAGTTTCTTGATCTCAGATTGAGTAGTGACAAGTTCTTCAGTTGTCATAGAGACAACGTTTTCTTCAGATAGCACTCCTTCTTGTACTGCGCTTTCTTAATCTGCCTGGCCTTCTCAAATTCCCATTTTCTTCTTGAATGAAGTGAGTCAACATGCGACTTTGGCCAGGAGTCAGCTTGAAGTCAGGCATGGGAGTGTTGGTGTCCTTGTGCCAAATGTCAATGTATTCGAGGATCAACTTGGGATCCAACAGCAGTGGCACATTTGTTCCCTTGGCTCTAGCGGCCCTGACTTGCCTATCTCTGATGATTTCAGCAAGTTCATCATCATCAGCTTCGTCTTCTTCAGACGGCACTTGGAAGGCGACCTGCTTCTTCTGAGGACTAGGGCGAGGACCTCGTCCAGCAGTGGCCTTTGTCTTCAGTAGAGAGGGTCCCGTTGAGGAATTTGGTGCAGCTGAGGAACTAGCTGAAGCTCCTGAGGCAATAGAGACGCCTGTGGTCCTTTGACACGTGGCGAGATGCACAGGTTCAGAGGACTTTGTCGGAGCGGCCGAAGACTTTGGCGGAGGAGCTGAGGACTTTTGAGGAACTGGAGCAGCATGAGGAATTGGCCGTGAGGGCTTTGAGGATTCTGGCTGTGAGGGCATTGCTGAGGAACTTGGCCTTGAGGGCACTGTTGGTGAAGCACTTGGCTTGCGCGCAGGCTTCTTTGACATAGCCTTCTTCGGCTTGACAGCAGAGGCCTCAATAGAGGCACAGCAGCAGCAGAGTCTTCATTGAATTTCCTCACTGCTTCTCTGGCTTGCTTAGCCAACTTGGCTTGGTCCTTGGCCCATTCATCAGGATAGTCCTCACCGCGCTTGAGGCTGGTGGGATCAGCTATTTGGCCAGGTGCCAATGGAGGTCTTGGGCATGGAGGATTGAGTGTGAATTTCTTCATGTACTTGGGAGTAACATAACTGTACTCCCTCCACTCTCTTGCCCATCTCCTCTCTATCTTCTGAATGCGCACCTTGCGCTGATTTTTGTCTTCCTCAAGAGGTGTGCAGTATCCAGCATATATATCATCAGGGATCTCAAACGCTGTGTTGACCTCAGCCCTCTTTCCTCCTTTCTGTGGCTTCTTACCGTCAGCCATTTTCTTCAGTTGAGGAATTTGAACAATTGAATTCTCTGAAGAAGTATGCAACTTTTCTTTGAGGAACGTTGCAAATAAGTTAAGTTGATGAGAACCTAGTGATTCAGCAGCTGACATGAGTACCTGTGAATAGAGTATAGTTGCGAGGAATTTGGAGAGGTCATATGCGTTCTCAGAAGGTTTTATAAAGAACAAGTTTGAGGAATTTGACCAGATGAGTCTTGAAGAATTTCACTAAGCGTTCTTTGTCTTAGGTTCCAGAGATGTATAGATCAAAAATCCACACATTTGAGGAATCATGAAGAAAAACATAGCTTAGAGAAATGAATCAAGAACAGATGATATGAGAGGTGTTTTAGTGTGTGAAGATATGAAGAAAAACACCTTTGAAGATTTTGTAGATAATCATTCGAATCAACGAGGGCAGTAAAAGTAACTTTTAATTACCCTGGATGAAGAACACGACGAACAGTGATGTGGAGATGTGAAGTTCGTCTATGTAGATCTTCCACGCCCTAACTTGGCGGAGGAAGACGGCTACGGCGGCGGTGGAGTGAAGATTTCCGCGGCCGGCGTGAGTACGGCGGCGACGAGGTCGAGGCAGTGAAGCTCTTCTCACCGGCGATGATGAAGTAGCGGCAGCGCTAGGGTTTGAGAAGCTCGAGCTGGAGAGAGGTCGAGCGGAGTAAAAGAAGTGAGGAAGGGGAAGAGGGGTATTTATAGCCATGGTGAAAAACTGTTCGCCCGAAGAAATTGGACGAACCTGCCCCTGACCCTTCTCATTCGCATGACATGTGTCACCCACGTACTGAGAGGTGGAGATCGTGTATGATCGTGGGTGAATGGATAAGTGTATCGAGGGATGCGGAATGGTTTGAGCGGCAAAGCCGAAAATTTAGATAAGATAGGTTTTAAAGTTCCGTTCGCAATTTCTTCAGCTAACAAGGACACAGTGAAGATTTTGAACGAGTTTCAAATAGAACGCACATGAAGAATTTGTGAACAGATTGGGTTGAGTTTACCAAAGAGGGGGAAGGGTCCGATCACATTCACTTAGCAGAAAAACCAACTTGAAGAATTAGCAATAAGTGAATGTTGTAGAGGACATAAACTCGTATATATATATAGCCAATGAAGAAAAACGATGGAAAAAGTGAAGACAATGCAAAGTTGAAGATTATGAACAACTGAGGAATTTCAACTTTTGGTGGTGGCGTGACCCGCCGTATAAGAATGATGATTTCAGACACCGCGTACAATTATCGTCGGGTTATGAGAATCAAATTCTTCGTTAATTTCTTCACACTAAGAGTGTTATTCTTCATTGATTGAAGAAAAATGTTTCTTCATGTGTTGCACATCTAAGTCATCAATTTTGCATAAGAGTTAGGATGAGTGTCCTTTTCAAAGAACATTCGAAGATTCTAGGATATTTAGCTCACACCGCAACTTGCTAAATCTCTTCTCATCCAAGGGCTTTGTGAAGATATCGGCTAGCTGTTCTTCAGTCTTCACATGCTCAATAGAAATGTCGCCCTTCAACACATGAACATGAAGAAAATGATGACGAATCTGAATGTGCTTAGTCTTCGAGTACTGAACTGGGTTGTGAGCAATCTTGATGGCACTCTCATCGTCATAGAAGAGAGGCACATTCTTCATGTTGACGTCGTAGTCCTTGAGAGTTTGCTTCATCCATAGCAATTGAGCACAACAAGAACCAGCGGCAATGTACTCAGCTTCAGCAGTAGATAGTGATACGCAGTTCTGTTTCTTCGAGGACCAACAGACCAAAGATCGTCCGAGGAAAATGACATGTACTAGATGTTGACTTGCGGTCCACACAATCACCGGCATACTCAGAGTCAGAATATCCAATGATATCAAAAGCCGAGCCCTTGGGGTACCATAATCCAAGTGTTGGTGTGTGAGCTAGATATCGAAGAATATGCTTCACAGTCTTATGGTGTGATTCCTTCGGTGTAGCTTGAAATCGGGCACACATGCAAACACTAAGCATTATATCTGGCCTAGATGCACATAAGTACAATAAAGAGCCAATCATGGAGCAGTATACCTTATGATCAAAGTCAATACCATTTTCATCGGTGCACAGATGGCCATTTGTGGGCATAGGAATTTTTATGCCTTTGCAATCTTGCATGTCGAATTTCCTCACTACATCCTTGAGGTATTTCTCCTGAGATATGAATATGCCATTGCATTGTTGACGAATTTGAAGACCTAAGAAAAATTTCAACTCTCCCATCATAGACATTTGATATTCTTCACTCATCATATAGGCAAATTCATCACTATAATGTTGGTCAGTACAGCCAAAGATAATATCATAAACATATATTTGGCACACGAACAATTCACCATCATAAGATTTAGTGAAAAGAGTAGGGTCGAGTGAACCGGGTTTGAAGCCTTTCTTCATGAAGAATTCCTTCAAGGTATCATACCACGCCCGAGAGGCCTGCTTGAGGCCATAGAGGGCCTTGTTGAGTCTGAAGACTTTGTCAGGATTCTTTGGATCTTCAAAACCTGGGGGTTGAGCAACATATACTTCTTCCTCAAGCTTACCATTGAGGAATGCACTTTTCACATTCATTTGATATAAAGTGATATCATGATGGTTAGCATAAGCAAGTAATATGCGAATAGCCTCAAGTCTAGCAACAGGTGCAAAAGTTTCATTGAAATCAATTCCTTCAACCTGTGCGTAGCATTGAGCTACAAGCCGTGCCTTATTCCTCACCACAAGGCCATTTTCATCTTGCTTGTTGCGGTAGATCCACTTTGTGCCAATGATATTGTGCTTGCGAGGATCTGGATGTTTGACCAGTTCCCAGACATTCTTTAGCTCGAACTGATGTAATTCTTCTTGCATGGCCTAAATCCACTCAGGTTCCAGAAATGCTTCATCTACCTTAGTGGGCTCTGTGATAGAGACAAAAGCATAGTGCCCACAAAAGTTAGATAAATGTGAAGCTTTTGAGCGTGTGAGAGGACCTGGAGCTTTGATGTCATTGATGATCTTTTCAACTTGCACTTCTTTTGCAATGCGAGGATGAGCTGGTTGTCGTTGAGGAATTTGATCAGCATTCTCTTCAGCACCATTTTCTTAAGTATTTTCTTCAGGTGCATTAGCTCGACGTTCTTCATGTTCTGGAATGAATTCTTCAGCAAATTCTTCAGTAGGAATGACATCCTCGGTAGCCTTGAACTTGATAGTTTCCTCAGGTGCTGGTTCATCTATCACAGTAGGTAGGTGCTCTCTTTGCGAGCCATTAGTTTCATCGAACCGCACATCTACGGTTTCAACAACCTTGTGAAGAACGTTGTTGAATACTCTGTAGGTGTGCGAGTCCTTTCCGTAACCAAGCATAAAACCTTCATGTGCTTTCGGTGCAAATTTAGAGTTGTGATGAGGATCTCTAATCCAACATTTAGCACCGAAGACTTTGAGATAACTTACATTCGGTTTCCTATCAGTGAGAAGTTCATAGGCAGTCTTCTTGAAGAATTTGTGAAGATATACTCTGTTGATGATGTGGCCCGTAGTATCAATTTCCTCAATCCAGAACCGACGAGGCGGTTTGTATTCATCAAGCATAGTGCGATCCATCTCAGCAAGAGTCATGTTCTTGCGCTCCACGACGCTGTTTTGCTGAGGAGTATAAGGAGCAGATAACTCATGAGTAATACCAAGTTCATTAAGATAGTCATCGAGACCAGAATTCTTGCACTCAGTGCCATTGTCACTTCTGATGTGCTTGATCTTCACACCAAAGTTGGTTGAAGCCCTCGAGGAAAATCGTTTGAAGACTTCCTACACTTCATGTTTGTAAGTAACAAGGTGTACCCATGTGTAACGAGAGTAATCATCAACAATAACAAAGCCATATTGAGATGCTTCATTTGAAACAGCATAATAATGATTAGGACCGAAGAGATCCATGTGAAGCAATTCAAATGGGCGAGTAGTGGTCATGATAGTCTTCGCTAGATGCTTGGCCTTTGTCATCTTCCCAGCTTCACAGGCTCCGCATAGGTGATCCTTGAGGAATTTGACATTCTCGATGCCAATGACATGCTTCTTCTTCGCAAGCATGTGCAAATTCCTCATGCCTGCATGACCAAGTCGTCGATTCCAGAGCCAGCCTTCTGAAGCCTTTGCAAGTAGGCACACGGCTGGTTGTGGTCCTGTAGAGAAATCAACAATATACAGGTCTCCTCTCCTAAAGCCTTCGAAGACTTTGGAATTGTCAGCTTCCATAACCACAACACAACGGTACTTGCCAAAGAAAACAACCATATCAAGATCACAAAGCATTGAGACAGACATAAGGTTGTATCCTAAGGACTCAACAAGCATGACTTTGTCCATGTGTCGATCCTTTGTGATCGCAACCTTACCTAGACCCAATACCTGACTTTTGCCTTTGTCGGCAAAGATGATATGCTTCAGATGCGATGGAGATAATGGAGCATCCATCAATAGATTCTTGTCACCAGTCATGTGATTTGTACATCCACTATCGAGGACCCACTCAGTGGCTTTTGGTTGATCATCCTACAGATGAATTAGTGCAACTTACGAACTCATATACTTCATCAGTGAAGAATATGACATCAATTCATTAGATCAATTTCATCAAGCAGAAGAACAGATAAAGTAGTATGAGGACGTGAGAAATGAAAGTTCATTTCTTCAGGATTAGCCTGCGTCCTATCAGGCATACTCAGGTCTCTAGAAAATTCTTCAGACGATTACGTACGTCTAGAGACCTGACCCTGCAGAAGAGATTAGTTCTTTTTCTTCACCACCCACATCTAAAGGGCTGGCAAAGATTTCATCACTCTGCGATCTCCATACAAGAAGGATGGCATAGAAGCCAGTCCATTTCATTTCACATAAGAGGGGTTAGAGTAAGCATAAGAGTAAGCAGAGAAATTCTTCGAGTACTTATGGACATAATGATTTGAAGAATAATGCACATATCCATAATCCTTAGATCTTCCCTGCGAAACAGACGGGTTAGCACGATGATGTTCATATGAGGACTTTGATCCTTTTGAGGAATATGATCCATGTGAAGAGTTTGGTCCGTATGAGGACTTGGATCCATATGAAGAATTTGGTCCATATGAAGAATTTGATCTGGGGTTCCTATTCTTCACAGGTGGTGTCATGATGATATTCACCTGAAGATTTTCAAGGCATCTTTTGGGAACCCAGATTTTCTTCATAGGGGAACCGTTCCTGCAGTTAGTGCCAACATATCTAGAAAATACTTCACCATTCTGATTTTTGAACAGTTTATAGTTGGAGTCAAATGACCCATCATCAGAACGAGGAGATTCACATGCAAATCCAGATAAATTAGATGGATCAACTGGAGGTGCCTTTGCAGCAACCCATGTAGTTTTGGGGTACTTCTCAGGCTTCCAATATGTACCAACAGCATTAAGTTTCCTCTCAAAGGCAATACCCTCTTTCCTAGGGTTCCTATTGAGGATCTGCTTTTTAAGCACATCACAAAGAGTCTGATGCCCTTTGAGGCTTTTGTACATGCCTGTCATGTACAATTCCTTCAGCCCTACATCGTCAATGATACTAGCAATGTCCTCAGATGAGGAATTAGTGATAGCAGAGGCATGTGAAGAATTTGAAACATTAGCAGCATTTGAACATTCAGGTGAAGAATTAGCAGATTCACGTTCAATGCACTTCAAGCATGGAGGAACAAATTATTCCTGAGAAGCACTGATTTGTTGAGCAAGTAATGAATCGTGTTCCTTCTGAAGGTCTTCATAACTCACTCTTAGCTTCTCAAGATCTTGCTTTCTTTGAATAAATTCATAAGAAAGCTTCTCATGATCGGATAAGAGAGTGTTATGATGATCTTGAAGGGTGTCATACTTAGTATGAAGTCTCTGAAGACTTTCAGCCAAAGCTTTTGACTGATCCATTTCTTCACCCAACATATCATCGCTCTTATTTAGCATGTAATGAACTTTTTCCAAGGCTCTTTGTTGTTTAGTGGCAAGGGAAGAAAGTTTGACATAGCTGGGTCCAAATTCATCACCAGATTCATCATCACCAGACTCGGATAGGTAGCATTCAGTTACCTCAGCATCTTTTGCCATAAGACATGATGCAGAAGATGATGATTCTGGTTCGAATGTCATCGCTTTGAGAGATTCCTTGAAGTCCTCAAACCAAGGATCATGACAGGTTCAATGACCTTCATAGACCTCGGAGAGACGGTCCCAGATAAGCTTCGCATGATCGAGATGCATGATATTCCTGAACTGATTTTGAGACAGACAGGAGCAGATGATGTCCTTCGCCGTGAGGTTGAGAAGAGTGTACTTGCGAATGTCATCTGCTTCCGCCATCTTGCACAGATCGGTCAGACCAATCTCAGTGACGGTCCACAACTCGTTGTTCATCGCCATGAGCTGCTTCTTCATCATGGCCTTCCACTTGGGATACTCATGACCGTCAAAGATGGGGCATGTCACTTTCTTCATACCTGCGGTCGACATAACTAAAACTCCAAGCAGTTAAACCAAAATCACACAGAACAAGGGAGTACCTTGCTTTGATACCAATTGAAAGTGCGTTATATCGACTAGAGGGGGGTGAATATGCGATTTTTATGAAATTCTTCACTGAGGAATTTGCCGGTGAGGAAATTCCTTAGCGAAGAACTACTAGCAGCGGAATAAGTACTCAAAAGTAAACATAACAAAATACAAGCATAGTCATCATGATGAAATGAAGACAGGCATAGAGTACAGGAAGCGTAAGTACAGGATAACACAGGATGAAGACAAACAGACTGAAGATATTGAACTGAGGAAATTGAGAAAGTCTTCAATCAAAGTCTTCAAACACAGGTATGAACAAACACACAGCACATATATGAGGAAATGAACGAGTTGAGGGAATAGAACCAGTAAGCTTGGTGAAGACAATGATTTGGTAGATCAGTTCCAACTGCTGTCTCAGTTGTACGTCTGGTTGGAGCGGCTGAGTATTTAAACTCAAGGACACACAGTCCCGGACACCCAGTCCTGAGCACGCAGCTCAGGACACCAAGTCCTCACCGTATTCTCCTTGAACTAAGGTCACACAGACCTCGTCCAATCACTCGTGGTAAGTCTTCAGGTGACTTCCGAACCTTCACAAACTTGGTCACTCGCTGATCCACAATTCCTCTTGGATGCTCTAGACCATGACGCCTAACCGTCTGGAAGAAGCACAGTCTTCAAAGGTAACAAGCGTCGGATCCACGCAGGATCAATCTCTTCAGTGATGCTCAATCACTTGGGGTTTGTAGGTGTTTGGGTTTGGGTTTTTCCTCACTTGATGATTTTCGCTCAAAGTCCTGGAGGATGGGTTTCTCTCAAATGACAAGTGTCAGTTTCTCTCGGAGCAGCCAACCAGCTAGTGGTTGTAGGGGGCGGCTATTTATAGCCTAGGGAGCAGCCCGACATGATAAGACATAAATGCCCTTCAATGATATGACCGTTAGGTGGATAGATATTTTGGGACAGCTGGCGCATAGCACATCAACGGTCGGAATTTTGAGTAGCAAAATCCTCAGGGCTATCATGTTCCTCACTGTGTAGGCAATCCGCACTGGCGAATTCCTAACTCCTCAGTCAGAATAAATTCCTTAGATACCAGAAGAACTTCGTCTCTGTCACTGAAGAATATGACTGGACTATATGAGATTTCCAATGGCTTCACTCGAAGGGATTGGTAGGTGTAGGATTTTGAGTTGAGAATCACATGGAAATTTTTCCTTAGTATTTCCTCGACCCCCTTTAATAGTACGGTGTTTCCTATGACTCAAGAAAGAGAAAACGAAACTATGAAAACAAAAGTCTTCACGCTTCATGTTCCTCTAATGAACACCAAGTCTTCAAGGTCACACCAATTTCTTCACTTTCAAAGTCTTCAGAAAGACAAAGTCTTCAGTCAAAGAACTTCATTTTTAGGGGTCGACTTTCTCTGTAAATATCAAACTCCTCATAGACTTATAGACATGTGTACACTCACAAACGCATTAGTCCCTTAACCTATAAGTCTTCAATACACCAAAATCACTCAGGGTCACTAGATGCACTTACAAGCATCAAGTGTTGATGGTCAACAAGACCACCAGTTTCAATAAAAAGGGTAAAGGAAAGAAGGAGAACTTCAAGAATAATGGAAAGCAAGTTGCTGCTTAAGTGAAGAAGCCCAAGTCTGGACCTAAGCCTGAGACTGAGTGCTTCTACTGCAAAGGGACTGGTCACTGGAAGCGGAACTGCCCAAGTATTTGGCGGAGAAGAAGGATGGCAAAGTAAAAGGTATATTTTATATACATGTTATTGAGGTGTACCTTACTAATGCTTGCAGTAGCGCCTGGGTATTTGATACTGGTTCCGTTGCTAATATTTGCAACTCGAAACAGGGGCTACGGATTAAGCGAAGATTGGCTAAGGACGAGGTGATGATGCGCGTGGGAAATGGTTCCAAAGTCGATGTGATCGCCGTCGGCACGCCACCTCTACATCTACCTTTGGTATTAGTTTTATACCTAAATAATTGTTATTTGGTGCCAGCGTTGAGCATCAACATTATATCTGGATCTTGTTTGATGTGAGATGGTTATTCATTTAAATCAGAGAATAATGGTTGTTCTAGTTATATGAATAATATCTTTTATGGTCATGCACCCTTGATGAGTGGATTGTTTTTACTAAATCTTGATAGTAGTGATACACATGTTCATAGTATTGAAACCAAAAGATGCAGAGTTGATAATGATAGTGCAACTTATTTGTGGCACTGCCGTTTAGCTCATATTGGTGTAAAGCGCATGAAGAAACTCCATTCTGGTGGACTTCTGGAATCACTTGATTATGAATCACTTGGTCGAACCATGCCTCATGGGCAAGATGACTAAAACTCGTTCTCCGGAACAATGGAGCGAGCAACAGAGTTATTGGAAATAATACATACTGATGTATGTGGTCCAATGAACATTGAAGCCCGCGACGGATATCGTTATTATCTCACCTTCATAGATGATTAGGAGTATTGAAGCCAAAACATATAAGTTTAATAATGATAGTGCAACTTATTTGTGGCACTGTCGTTTAGGTCATATTGGTGTAAAGCGCATGAAGAAACTCCATACTGATGGACTTGTGGAATCACTTGATTATGAATCACTTGATGCTTGTGAACCATGCCTCATGGGCAAGATGACTAAGACTCTGTTCTCCGGAACAATGGAGCGAGCAACAGACTTGTTGGAAATAATACATACTGATGTATGCGGTCCGATGAGTGTTGATGCTCGTGGTGGGTATCGTTATTTGCTTACCTTCATAGATGATTTGAGCAGATATGGGTATATCTACTTGATGAAACATAAATCTGAAACATTTGAAAACTTCAAAGAATTTCAGAGTGAAGTGGAAAATCATCGTAACAAGAAAATTAAGTTTCTACGATCTGATCGTGGAGGTGATGTAGCGACCCGACCCGAATGGGTCAAGTCTCTGTGCTTACGGTGTCATCCCTGGATCAGTATGCTGACACCACACAGTACTCGAAGGATTTATAACAGAGGTAAATCACATGTATAAAGTAACGTAAATACTATTACCTCAATCCAAATATAGCGGAAGCAACAAGGTTGTGGTTTCCCATCAACACCAACGGCAAAGTTGAGTGTAGAAATCATAACCCTAACGTATCACTTACTCGTCGTAAGAAACCTGCAACATGAGACGTTGCAGCCCGAAAACGGGTCAGTACATTGAATGTACTGGCAAATTCACACCATAGAGAATGATGAATAAAGGCTATCACTACATGCATATTTGGCTGGTGGAAAAGCTCTATGGTTATAAGGTTTTTGCGTAAAGCCAATTTTTCCCTACTACAAAGGAATAAATTTATTTAACTATCATGGTGGTTGTGAAACATTGAGAATGGTTGACAGCATTCTCAATCCCAATTAAAAGTAATTAAAACCCAACAACATTAATTAGAAGTAACGTGATGAGATTCACAATGATATTCAAGTACTAGATACTCAAGTTGTCCATAACCGGGGACACGGCTAATCATGATTAGTTTGCTACTCTGCAGAGGTTTGCGCACTTTTCCCCACAAGACTCGATCGCCTCCGTTTGTTTTCTCGCACTACATGGTGTTTGAGAAACGGATGACCGAGACATAGTCTTTCAGAAGTGCTAGCACCTTACATGTGGGGTAGACCGTACCACCTACAACCCCTACATCTGCTAGTCCACCCCGTAAGAGTTCGCACAACTTAGTCAACTATGCCAGAGCCCATAGTAGCATGTGGCTGCACACGGAAGTTTCTAGCATGAAAGATCTTATGATCCCTTTGAGCCTGGGTGGCGGTCCGAAAAAAAACAGGCAAGTCCTGATAGACATCAGGTGCCTCAATCCACCCAGATGTGTGTTAGGTTGCCACCTTAGATAAACCATTAAAATTATCAACTCACATCTATCATGGATATCACTCACCCAATCCACGTCTACTAGCATAGCATGGCATAATAAGCAAACGTAGAAGTAACTCCCAAAGGTTTCATAATAATAATACAGGTGATAGGTACTACCTCATCTACTTCCCATCCCACAATTTAATTAGATCCTAATCATGCAATGTGTGAGGATTGATCTAATGCAATAAAACTGGGTTGTAGAAAAGGTATGATCAAAGTGTGGACTTGCCTGGAATGTTGATGAAGATGATGCGCACTCAAAACTCTTGATAGATCTACTCGTCACACTCCGGTCAATCTATCGTAGGCAAGCAATAGTAACCACACAATAAGTACTCATCTAATGCACAGGGAAAAATCGAACAAGAGAACGAACCAGAAAGTTCAACTTAAGAACTCCGGTTGCAAAGAAAGAACGAACCGAACAACGACGAAAAACAAACGGCGGAAGAAAACAACTCGGTTCTAGCAAGTTGAAACTAGGTCAAATTTTACTGTAGCAAAAGCTTGTTCAAGTTGATTAGACGGAACGGCGGTTTCGAGATGAAACTCCAGGCGCTTGAATCACCTGATTCTGATAAACGAGCGAGAAGATAAACTAGAACGAAGATCGGATCTGAGATCGCGATCGCGGAATAAATCCGACGAGAAGAAAAAGAAGAACGGTTATACGAACAGGCGTCGTTAACCATGAAATAATCGGTGATCACGTTCGTTGAGACGAACGGTCTGAAAGAAGAACGAAAACCAATCTAGGGTTTTCGGAAAAGAGATCGAAATGAAAAACCGATCTAGAACACCGGAACGGTTTAGCGAAAAATCGGAAAGAAAACGAATCGGTAGAGAAGAAAAGAATCGGAACGGTTTATAAGAAAAACCGAACCGAGGGAAAGAAGAGACGCGGCGTGGTACCTCCGGCGAACGGCGGCGACGGCGGCGTTGGGCGGCGGCGGCAGTGCACAAGGCGGCGGCAGTGGTGACGCAGGGCGGCGGCGGCGCGGCAAGGTGCGGCTGTGGCGGTGACGCAGGGCGGCGGCGGCGCGGCAAGGTGCGGCGCAGGGCGAGAGGCGCGGCGCGGGTGAGAGGCACGGGCGAGGCGGGGTGATGGTGAGGTGGTGGTGCGGCGGCGGCGGTGGGCAAGGTGCGGCGCGGCGCGGTGGTGGTGAGGCGGCTTAGGCGCGGGGCGGCGGTGACGCAGGGCGCGGGGTGGAGCTGCGTGCTGCTGCTTGTTGCGGCTTTGATTTGATGTGTTTAGAGGGGGGGTGCATGGGTATTTATATGGGTGAGGGGAGATAAAACTTGGGATAGGGGGCAAGGAATAAGAATAGGAGTAGGAAAGATCTAGAAAAATAAACGGAAGTAGGACAAAAGTCCTACTAGGATTTCCTAAAAAAAAAGAGGCGGCGGCTCCCTGGCGCCTGGCGCCTGCGCACGGGGAGGCTGGGGCGCTAGCGATGGCCTTGGCCTCGGCCGGCTGGTGGCTTGGGCCTTTGGCCCAAGGCGCTGCAGTTTTTTTTTAACAGATCCGCGCTTGGAAAAAAACACAGAAAAACAAAATCTACCGGATTCCAAAACTAATAAAGTAAATTTTCCCCGACTCCTAAAAATGAGCCGAACAAAATGAACTTTTCTCCGGGCGTAAAATAAAATTTTCAAAAACGCGCATTTTTCCCTATCCAAAGAAAAACAAACACACACCGGAAAACGAAATTTGATCTATTTATTAAATCTTCATTTTTCCCTATATTTTGGGAAAGTCATATTATTCCCTCTCTTATATTTTTGATAACGGAAAAATTATTGAAGATAAAATAAATAAATCAAATGATCCTATTTTCAAAATTCGAGAAAACTCTCAAATATGAAAATAACGAAATCTCCAACTCTCTCCGAGGGTCCTTGAGTTGTGTGAAATTTCTAGGATCGACCAAAAAGCAAGAAAATAAGATATGCAAGATGATCTAATATTCCAAATTGAAAATAAATTCAAAAGAGCTTTGAATTTAATTCTTTTGAAACTCCCAACTCATATTTCATATAATTTGAAGAAGTCATTTTATCTTCTCTCGTGAAAATCATTGAGTCGCATAAAGTTTCAGAATTGGAATATTTCCAAATGAAATTCAATTATTTTTCAAACACCCTTTTCATTTTTAAATGGAAGAAGTCATGTCATCTTCTCTCTAGGGTTTTGTGTTTGAAAAGCATTTGAATTCATGGAGATCAGAAAACAAATATGAAAGTTTGGGAAAGTCCTTTTATTCCCTCTCATTTAACTTTCAAAAAGAATTCAAATTCACTCACTTTCAGACAATCAATCAAACAATCAATCAATCAATCTATTTGTTTATAACATTCCAAAATTTAGAATTTTGGGATGTTACAGGTGAATATTTGAGTTATGAGTTTGATCTTCATTTGAAACAATGCGGAATAGTTTCGCAACTCATGCCACCTAGAACACCACAGCGTAATGGTGTGCCTGAACATTGTAACCTCACTTTATTAGATATGGTGCAATCTATGATGTCTCTCACTGATTTACCGCTATCATTTTGGGGTTATGCTTTAGAGACGGTTGCATTCACGTTAAATAGGGCACCATCAAAATCCGTTGAGACGACACCTTATGAACTATGGTTCGGCAAGAAACCCAAGTTGTCGTTTCTTAAATTTTGGGGCGGCGATGCTTATGTGAAAAAGCTTCAACCTGATAAGCTCGAACCCAAATCAGAGAAATGTGTCTTCATAGGATACCCAAAGGAAACTATTGGGTACACCTTCTACCACAGATCCGAAGGCAAGATATTCGTTGCTAAGAATGGATCCTTTCTGGAGAAGGAGTTTCTCTCGAAAGAAGTGAGTGGGAGGAAAGTAGAACTTGACGAGGTAATTGTACCTACTCCCTTATTGGAAAGTACTTCATCATAGAAATCAGTTCCGGTGATTCCTACACCAGTAAGTGAGGAAGCTAATGATGATGATCATGAAACTTCTGATCAAGTTACTACCGAACCTCGTAGGTCAACCAGACTAAGATCCGCACCAGAGTGGTACAGTAATCCTGTTCTGGAGGTCATGTTACTTGACCATGATGAACCTACGAACTACGAGGAAGTGATGATGAAATCTGAGATGGGATCCATGTATGAGAACAAAGTGTGGACTTTGGTTGACTTGCACGTTGATCGGTAGGCCATAGAGAATAAATGGATCTTCAAGAAGAAGACTGACACTGACGGTAATGTTACTATCTACAAAGCTCAACTTGCTGCAAAAGGTTTTCGACAAGTTCAAGGAGTTGACTACGATGAGACTTTCTCACCCGTAGCGATGCTTAAGTCCGTTCGAATCATGTTAGCAATTGCCATATTTTATGATTATGAAATTTGGCAAATGGATGTCAAAACTGCATTCCTTAATGGATATCTTAAAGAAGAGTTGTATATGATGCAACCAGATGGTTTTGTCGATCCAAAAGGTGCTAACAAGGTGTGCAAGCTCCAGCGATCCATTTATGGACTGGTGCAAGCCTCTCGGAGTTGGAATATACGCTTTGATAGTGTGAACAAAGCATATGGTTTTATACAGACTTTTGGAGAAACCTATATTTCCAAGAAAGTGAGTGGGGGCTCTGTAGCATTTCTGATATTATATGTGCATGACATATTGCTGATCGGAAATGATACTGAATTTCTGAATAGCATAAAAGGATACTTGAATAAGAATTTTTCAGTGAAAGACCTCGATGAAGCTGCTTATATATTGGGCATCAAGATCTATAGAGATAGATCAAGACGCTTAATTGGACTTTCACAAAGCACATACCTTGATAAAGTTTTGAAGAAGTTCAAACTGGATCAAGCAAAGAAAGGGTTCTTGCATGTGTTACAAGGTGTGAAGTTGAGTCAGACTCAATGCCCGACCACTACAGTAGATAGAGAGAAAATGAAAGTCATTCCCTATGCTTCAGCCATAGGTTCTATCATGTATGCAATGTTGTGTACCAGACCTGATGTGTGCCTTGCTATCAGTTTAGCAGGGAGATACCAAAGAAATCTAGGAGTGGATCACTAGACAACAGTCAAGCACATCCTGAAATACCTGAAAAGGACTAAGGATATGTTTCTCGTTTATGGAGGTGACAAAGAGCTCATCGTAAATGGTTACGTCGATGCAAGCTTTGACACTGATCCGAATGACTCTAAGTCACAAACCGGATACGTATTTTTATTGAATGGTGGAGCTGTCAGTTGGTGCAGTTCCAAGCAGAGCGTTGTGGCGGGATCTACGTGTGAAGCGGAGTACATAGCTGCTTCGGAAGCAGCGAATGAAGGAGTTCATATTCGATCTAGGTGTCATACCTAGTGCACCGGGTCCAATGAAAATCTTTTGTGGCAATACTGGTGCAATTTCCTTGGCAAGGGAATCCAGATTTCACAAGAGAACCAAGCACATCAAGAGACGCTTCAATTCCATTTGTGATCAAGTCAAGGAGGGAGACATAGAGATTTGCAGGATACATATGGATTTGAATGTTGCAGACCCGTTGACTAAGCCTCTCTCATTAGCAAAACATGATCAACACCAAGACTCCATGGGTGTTAGAATCATCACAATGTAATCTAGATTATTGGCTCTAGTGCAAGTGGGAGACTGCAGGTAATATGCCCTAGAGGCAATAATAAAGTTGTTATTTATATTTCCTTATATCATGATAAATGTTTATTATTCATGCTAGAATTGTATTAACTGGAAACTTAGTACATGTGTGAATACATAGACAAACAGAGTGTCACTATTATGCCTCTACTTGACTAACTCGTTAATCAAAGATGGTTAAGTTTCCTAGCCATGGACAAAGAGTTGTCATTTGATGAACAGGATCACATCATTAGAGAATGATGTGATTTACTTGACCCATCTGTTAGCTTAGCACTTTGATCGTTTAGTTTACTGCTATTGCTTTCTCCATAACTTATACATGTTCCTATGACTATGAGATTATGCAACTCCCGAATATCGAAGGAACACTTACTGTGCTATCAAACGTCACAACTTAACTGGGTGACTATAAAGATGCTCTACAGGTGTCTCCGATGATGTTTGTTGAGTTGGCATAGATCGAGATTAGGATTTTCACTCCGTGTATCGGAGAGGTATCTCTGGGCCCTCTCGGTAATGCACATCACTATAAGCCTTGCAAGCAATGTATCTAATGAGTTAGTTATGGGATGTAGCATTACGGAACGAGTAAAGAGACTTGCCGGTAACGAGATTGAACTAGGTATTGAGATACCGACGATCGAATCTCGGGCAAGTAACATACCGATGACAAAGGGAACAACGTATGTTGTTATGCGGTTTGACCGATAAAGATCTTCATAGAATACGTAGGAACCAATATGAGCATCCAGGTTCCGCTATTGGTTATTGACCAGAGATGAGTCTCGGTCATGTCTACATAGTTCTCGAACCCGTAGGGTCCACACGCTTAACGTTCGGTGACGATCGGTATTATGAGTTTATGTGTTTTGATGTACCGAAGGTTGTCCGGAGTCCCGGATGAGATCACAGACATGATGAGGAGTCTCGGAATGGTCGATACATAAAGATCGATATATTGGAAGCCTATGTTTGGACATCGGAATGGTTCCGTGTGAGTTCGGGCATATACCGTTGTACCGGGAGGTTACCGGAACCCCCCGGGAAGTATATGGTCCTTATTGGGCCATAGTGGGAGAGAGGAGAAGGGAGCCTAGGAGGGGGCGCCCCCCCCCCCAAGCCCAATCCAAATTGGGTGGGGGCTGGGCCCCCCTTTCCTTCCCCCTCTCTTCCCCTTCCTTCCTCTCCTAATCCAACTAGGGAAGGGGGGAATCCTACTCCCAATGGGAGTAGGACTCCCCTTGGGCGTGCCATAGAGGGGCCGGCCCTCCCCCTCCTCCACTCCTTTATATACGGGGGAGGGGGGCACCCCATACACACACAAGTTGATCTCTTAGCCGTGTGCGGTGCCCTCCTCCACAGATTTCCACCTCGGTCATATCGTTGTAGTGCTTAGGCGAAGCCCTGCATCGGTAACTTCATCATCACCGTTATCACGCTGTCGTGCTGACGATGCTCTCCCCCGACACTCAGCTGGATCTAGAGTTCGTGGGACGTCACTAAGGGAGTCCTGGATTAAGGTGTCCTCGGGCGTCCGGCCTATGTGACGTGGGCCGGACTATTGGGCCATGAAGATAAAAGATAGAAGACTTCGTCCCATGTCCGAATAGGATTCTCCTTTGCGTGGAAGGCAAGCTAGGCGGCCGGATGTACTATTTCCTTTCTATGTAACCGACTTTGTACAATCCTAGGCCCCTTCGGTGTCTATATAAACCGGAGGGTTTAGTCCGTAGAGGTAATCATAATCATACAGGCTAGACTTCTAGGGTTTTAGCCATTACGATCTCGTGGTAGATCAACTCTTGTAACCCCCATACTCATCAATATCAATCAAGCAATACGTAGGGTATTACCTCCATCAAGAGGGCCCGAACCTGGGTAAAACTTCATGTCCCCTATCTCCTGTTACCATCAACCTTAGACGCAAAGTTCGGGACCCCCTACCCGAGATCCGCCGGTTTTGACACCGGCATTGGTGCTTACATTGAGAGTTCCTCTGTGACGTCGAAGACGGGATTGATGGCTCGCCTTGTTATCAAGGACAGTATCACCTCCGGAGGAGCCTTGGCCTCAGGCCAACCCTTCGGTTGGGCGACTTTACAATGACCGCCCGTCCGGCCGTTAAGCCGACGAGGACTTCTCGGGTCATCAAAAATCGCCTTCGTGTTGACCCTGAATACTCCAAACATATGGATCCGACAGAGTTGTCGTCTTTAAACGAGCTCCTGGATCGCATCGCCACCTTGGGGGTCGCTATAGACTATGATCGGATTGGGCTTAAACCCGATCAGAGAGAAATCAAATCTCCGCTGATCACCCATCAGATAGCGGTAGTAGAGGAGAAAATGAACAGCTCTTCCTCTATATTGAGGACGAACTATGTTCGGATTTTCGAGCTCGAAGAGCCAGATACCCATCCGCAGAACAACACGCCCCGTCCTCCGAACCTAGAATCGGACGGCGGACCTGAAAAAATCGGTTGATATCCCGGAGCCCGAACTATTAAGCATGGAAGTTCCTTAGACTCCGGATCCCAAATTGGGTCAGGTTTCGGATCTAAAGCCACCCACCCACCCAGATATGCGCAATATCATGTGCATACAATAGCAGTCTCAAGAAACAGGCCATCACTTTTGGGCCAGATTCCTCCTTGTCGAAGACAAAATTAAAGATTGCCGCGACGAAGACGTGATCTCGGTATTCTGCAATAATTGCACGAACGATGGAATCCTCAACGCCATCAACCGCTGTCACCTATTACACTTTGCTGACTTGGCAACCTTAGTACATAAGTAATGCGCAATGGAAAGCGCCTGGGAAGCTCAGGCAGCTCGCTGGGAACCACCGGTTTCCACTCAACCCCTCGTCCGGGCAAAAAGGATGCACCCTCGTGGGGCGCCCTACCCAATAGTAAAGAAACCTAGGCCCATCACGGGCCGCATAACCGTTCTGGAGGGATGGCTCGATAGGCCATGCAAAATACACACAACACCGGATATCATACCAACCCACAGCCTTAGAGCATGTTGGATACTCCAGCAAGTGGCCAAGAGCGGTGAGGATATCCTCACTAAAAACACCACGGAGCAACTCCCCCTGGAACACAACGACCACAGAGTATTGGCAGTCTTTGAGACTTTTGCTTCAAACAATCGGCGCAAGAGGGCACTCCACGACCTCGCCGAAGTGTGCCAAGTCGCAACAATAAATCCTTGGAACGACATGGCCATAACTTTCAACGCCAGTGACGAACCAAAAATCCTGTCAGTCCGGGCACCAGCGCCTTGGTCCTCAACCCAATTGTGGATGGCTTTCGGCTCACTAAAGTGCTCATGGACGGTGGCAGCAGACTAAACCTCATCTACGAGGACACACTGAATAAAATGGAAATAGACAGGAGCCGCATCGAGCATATTAATACAACCTTCCGAGGGATCATTCCCAGCCGGTAGGCATGATGTGCGGGGAAAATTACACTCGATGTGGTATTCGGCACGCCGGAGAACTATCGGTCCGAAGAGATAACCTTCCAAGTGGCCCCTTTTAACAGTGGATATCATGCCATGTTGGGGCGAGATGCATTCACACGCTTTCAAGCTATACCTCGTTACGGGTATATGAAGCTCATGATGCCCGGGCCCAACAGTATGATCACTCTTGCTAGTGATCCGGACATAGCCCTCCGCGCCGAAAACAAAACAGCATCCCTAGCCCTCAGGGCACTGTCTGAGGCCCTCGCGGCCGAAGAGTTAACCGCACTATGCTCTACGATGGATAGGGATGATGTAATCCTTGATAAGCATCCCAAATCCACCTCCTTCAAACCAGCAGACAAAATAGTCAAATTCCCAGTCCATCCGACGGACCCCAAGAAGATAGCTTCCATCGGGGCACAGCTGGACCCAACGGTTGACGCCGCACTACGAACGTTCCTGCGCGAGAACTGGGATATATTCGCTTGGCACCCTTCTGATATGCCAGGAATCCTGATACGTCTCCAACGTATCTATAATTTTTGATTGCTCCATGCTACTTTATCTACTATTTTGGACTATATTGGGCTTTATTTTCCACTTTTATATTATTTTTGGGACTAACCTATTAACCGGAGGCCCAGCCCAGAATTGATGTTTTTTGCCTATTTCAGTATTTCGAGGAAACAGAATATCAAACGGAGTCCAAACGGAATGAAACCTTCGGGAACGTGATCTTCTCACCGAACGTGAGCCAGGAGACTTGGACCCTACACCAAGAAGTTTCCCAGGAGGTCACGAGGGTGGAGGGCCCCCCCTAGGCGCGCCCCCCTGCCTCGTGGGCCCCTCGGAGCTCCACCGACGTACTTCTTCCGCCTATATATCTCCATATACCCTAAAAACATCCAGGAGAAGATAGATCGGGAGTTCCGCCGCCGCAAGCCTCCAGAACCATGAAAAACCAATCGGGACCCCTTTCCGATACCCTGCCGGAGGGGGATCCATCTCCGGTGGCCATCTTCATCATCCCGATGCTATCCATGACGAGGAGGGAGTAGTTCACCCTCAGGGCTGAGGGTATGTACCAGTAGCTATGTGTTTGATCTCTCTCTCTCTCTCGTGTTCTTGAGATGATACGATCTTGATGTATCGCGAGCTTTGCTATTATATTTGGATCCTATGATGTTTCTTTCCCCCTCTACTCTCTTGTGATGAATTGAGTTTCCCCTTTGAAGTTATCTTATCGGATTGAGTCTTTTATGAACACTTGATGTATGTCTTGCCGTGCTTATCTGTGGTGACAATGGGATATCACGTGCCACTTGATGTATGTTTTGGTGACCAACTTGCGTGTTCCGCCCATGAACCTATGCATAGGGGTTGGCACACGTTCTTGATTCTCCGGTAGAAACTTTGGGGCACTATTTGAAGTACTTTTATGTTGGTTGGATAAATCTGAGATTGTGTGATGAATATCGTATAATCATGCCCACGGATACTTGAGGTGACAATGGAGTATCTAGGTGACATTAGGGTTTTGGTTGATTTGTATCTTAAGGTGTTATTCTAGTAAAAACTCCAGGGTTGTTTGTGACACTTATAGGAATAGCCCAACGGATTGATTTGAAAGAATAACTTTGAGGTGGTTTCGTACCCTACCATAATCTCTACGTTTGTTCTCCGCTATTAGTGGCTTCGGAGTGACTCTTTGTTGCATGTTGAGGGCTCGTTATATGATCTATCTATGTTATTATTGTTGAGAGGACTTACACTAGTGAAAGTATGAACCCTAGGCCTTATTTCCTATCGTTGCAATACCGTTTACGCTCACTTTTATCATTAGGTACCTTGCTGTTTTTATATTTTCAGATTACAAATACCTTTATCTACCATCCATATTGCACTTGTATCACCATCTCTTCGCCGAACTAGTGCACCTATACAATTTACCACTGTATTGGGTGTGTTGGGGACACAAGAGACTCTTTTTTATTTGGCTGCAGGGTTGCTTGAGAGAGACCATCTTCATCCTACGCCTCCTACGGATTGATAAACCTTAGGTCATCCACTTGAGGGAAATTTGCTACTGTCCCACAAACCTCTGCACTTGGAGGCCCAACAACGTCTACAAGAAGAAGGTTGTGTAGTAGACATCAAATCCCATGCAGGCTGGCCGAACACAGCCTCAATATATCGAAGGGATATAAGCCGGTCAAGCAAACACTGCGACGCTTTTCCGAACCTAAACGAAAAGCCATGGGGGAGTGATAACCCACAAGTATAGGGGATCGCAACAGTTTTCGATAAGTAAGAGTGTCGAACCCAACGAGGAGCTAAAGGTAGAACAAATATTCCCTCAAGTTCTATCGACCACCGATACAACTCTACGCACGCATGACGTTCGCTTTACCTAGAACAGGTATGAAACTAGAAGTACTTTGTAGGTGTTGTTGGATAGGTTTGCAAGATAATATAGAGCAAGTAAATAAAAGGTAGGGGCTGTTGTAAGTAAATAAGAAATAAAGTAAATATAGAGAGTGTGGAAAAGTGGTGGTAGGAGTTGCGAAATTGTCCCTAAGCAATTGACTACTTTACTAGACCGATAGCAAGTATTATGTGGGAGAGGCCAATGCTAGCATGTCATCCCTGACTTGGAATTCTATGCACTTATGATTGGAACTATTAGCAAGCATCCGCAACTACTAATGTTCATTAAGGTAAAACCCAACCATAGCATTAAGATATATTGGTCCCCCTTTGATCCCGTATGCATCTATTTCTATGCTAGGTTGAAGCTTCTGTCACTCTTGCCCTCCAATACATAGTCCTATCAACATAGAACTAACCCTAGGGTGTGATCCACGCACGCAATCATATGATGGGCACCAAAGGACAGCAACATAACCACAAGCAAATTAAATCAATCATAGCAATTCATCAACCACCAATAGGACAACGAAAATCTACTCAGACATCATAGGATGGCAACACATCATTGGATAATAATATGAAGCATAAAGCACCATGTTCAAGTAGAGGGTACAGCGGCTTGCGGGAGAGTAGACCGCTGTAGATAGAGGGGGGAAGGTGATGGATATGTTGGTGAGGATGGCGGAGGTGTTGGTGTAGATCGCGGTGATGATGATGGCCCCCGGTGGCGTTCCGGTGCCACCGGAAGCGAGGGGGAGAGAGCCCCCCTCTTTCTTCTTCCTTGACCACCTCCCTAGATGGGAGAAGGGTTTCCCCTCTGGTCCATGGCCTCCATGGCACGGGAGGGGCGAGAGCCCCTCCGAGATTGGATTTGTCTCTCTGTCTCTCTTTGTTTCTGCGTTCTCAGATTCTTCCCTTTCACCGTTTCTTATATTCCCGGAGATCCGTAACTCCGATTGGGCTGAAATTTTGACCCGATCTCTATCCGGAAATTAGCTTTATTTAGGCCAAAGAAGGGCACCAACCGCCTTACGGGGTGGCCACGAGGGTCAGGGGCGCGCCTTACACCCTGGGGCGCGCCCCCTACCTCGTGGGCCCCTCGAGCATCGTCTCGCGTGGATTCTTCTTCCCAAAAATCATATATATTCCAAAAAAAATCTCCGTCAGTTTTTATTCCGTTTGGACTCCGTTTGATATGGATATTCTATGAAACAAAAAACATGCAACAAACAGGAACTGGCACTGGGCACTGGATCAATATGTTAGTCCCAAAAATAGTATAAAAAGTTGCCAAAAGTATATGAAAGTTGAATAATATTGGCATGGAACAATCAAAAATTATAGATACGACGGAGACGTATCAGCATCCCCAAGCTTAATTCCTGCTCGTCCTCGAGTAAGTAAATGATAAAAAAGATAATTTTTGATGTGGAATGCTACCTAGCATAATCTTGATCACATATCTAATCATGGCATGAATATTAAGACATGAGTGATTCAAAGCAATAGTCTATCATTTGACATAAAAACAATAATACTTCAAGCCTACTAATAAAGCAATCATGTCTTTTCAAAATAACATGGCCAAAGAAAGTTATCCCTACAAAATCATATAGTCTGGCTATGCTCCATCTTCACCACACAAAATATTCACATCATGCACAACCCCGATGACAAGCCAAGCAATTGTTTCATATTTTTGATGTTCTCAAACCTTTTCAACTTTCACGCAATACATGAGTGTGAGCCATGGACATAGCACTATAGGTGGAATAGAATATGATGGTGGAGAAGACAAAAAGGAGAAGATAGTCTCACATAAACTAGGCGTATCAACGGGCTATGGACATGCCCATCAATAGATATCAATGTGAGTGAGTAGGGATTGCCATGCAACGGATGCACTAGAGCTATAACTGTATGAAAGCTCTAACTAAAACTAAGTGGGTGTGCATCCAACTTGCTTGCCCATGAAGACCTCGGGCATTTGAGGAAGCCCATCATCGGAATATACAAGCCAAGTTCTATAATGAAAATTCCCACTAGTATATGAAAGTGATAACTCAAGAGACTCTCTATATGAAGAACATGGTGCTACTTTGAAGCACAAGTGTGGAAAAGGATAGTAGCACTGCCCCTTCTCTCTTTTTCTCTCATTTTTTTATTTTTTCTATTTTTATTTTTTGGTGGCTTCTTTGGCCTCTTTTTTTTATTTGGGCTTCTTTGGCCTCTTTTATTTTTTTGTAAAGTCCGGAGTCTCATCCCGACTTATGGGGGAATCATAGTCTCCATCATCCTTTCCTCACTGGGGCAATGCTCTAATAATGATGATCATCACACTTTTATTTACTTACAACTCAATGTCTAGAACAAAGTATGACTCTATATGGATGCCTTCGGCCGTGTACCGGGATGTGCAATGATCTAGCGTAGCAATGACATCAAAAAACGGACAAGCCATGAAAACATCATACTAGCTATCTTACGATCATGCAAAGCAATATGACAATGAATGCTCAAGTCATGTATATGATGATGATGGAAGTTGCATGGCAATATATCTCGGAATGGCTATGGAAATGCCATAATAGGTAGGTATGGTGGCTGTTTTGAGGAAGGTATATGGTGGGTTTATGGTACCGGTGAAAGTTGCGCGGTACTAGAGAGGCTAGCAATGATGGAAGGGTGAGAGTGTGTATAATCCATGGACTCAACATTAGTCATAAAGAACTCACATACTTATTGCAAAAATCTATTAGTCATCGAAACAAAGTACTACGTGCATCCTCCTAGGGGGATAGATTGGTAGGAAAAGACCATCGCTCGTCCCCGACCGCCACTCATAAGGAAGACAATCAACAAATAAATCATGCTCCGACTTCATCACATAACGGTTCACCATACGTGCATGCTACGGGAATCACAAACCTCAACACAAGTATTTCTACTAATACACAACTACCCACTAGCATGACTCTAGTATCACCATCTTTATATCGCAAAACTATTGCAAGGAATCAAACATATCATATTCAGTGATCTACAAGTTTTATGTAGGATTTTATGACTAACCATGTGAATGACCAATTCCTGTCATCTCTCTAAATAGATGTAAGTGAAGCAAGAGAGTTCAATTCTTTCTACAAAAGATATGCCCATGCTCTAACAAATATAAGTGAAGCAAAAGAGCATTCTACAAATGGCGGTTGTCTAAGTGAAGAGAAACAGGCAATCCAAACTTCAAATGATATAGGTGAAGCACATGAAGCATTGTATAAAGCCATACTCAAAAGATATAAGTGAAGTGCAAAGAGCATTCTATAAATCAACCAAGGACTATCTCATACCAGCATGGTGCATTAAAATAAAAAAGAAAACTAAAGCAAAAGACGCTCTAAGATTGCACATATCGCGTGAACGAAAACGAATCTGAAAACATACCGATATTTGTTGAAGAAAGAGGGGATGCCTTCCCAGCATCCCCAAGCTTAGACGCTTGAGTCTCCTTGAATATTTACTTGGGGTGCCTCGGGCATCCCCAATCTTGAGCTCTTGCCTCTCTTCCTTCTTCTCACATCAAAACCTTCTCAATCATCGAACACTTCATCCATACAAAACTTCAACAGAAAACTCAGTAAGATCCGTTAGTATGATAAAGAAAATCACTCCTATAACTACTGTTGCAAACCAATTCATATTTTGTTTTTGCATTGTGTCTACTGTAATATAACTTTTTCATGGCTTAATCCACTAATATAAATTGGTAGTTTCATCAAAACAAGCAAACTATGCATCAAAAACAGAATCTGTCTAAAACAGAACAGTCTGTAATAATCTGAACATTCACCATACTTCTAATACTTGAAAAATTCTACCAAAATTAGCAAGAATAACTAATTTGTATAGGAAGACAGTGCAAAAAGAATCAGAACCATTTGACGTTTCAGCTAAAAATGTAAAATCGCGCACTACAGCCAAAGTTTCTGTCCTGCACCGTACAAACCATCAAGCAAATGTAAACATCCTAAAGGCAAATCTTGGCACATTATTTTTATTATACAATGGAATTGTACAAGGGTATAATTATTTTTATTGAAAATTGTCTGTAATCAAGATTCACAAAGTTTCCGTGAGCATGAACAAAGTTCAAGGAGCTCTCCCACTTCAACAATGCTTGTCTTTCTCACTTTCACTTTCCTTTTTGAAAAGTTTTGGGTTCCCCTCTTTATTTTTGTCGTTTTTAAACTATATGAAAGCACTCAACAGAAATAAATGACTCCTAAAACTTCCGGGTTGTCTCCCTGGCAGCACTTTCTTTAAAGCCATTAAGCTAGGCATATAGTGCTCAAGTAGTGAATCCACCCGGATCCCAAGGTATATCAAAACCAATTTTAATTAGCAATGATTTGTAATTTAGTAGTGAGCACAAAGTAACATGTATCATGTAATGACGAAGTCTAACTCTCTTTGTATGCATCGGCATGTCATAAAAGAACAATTCATGCACACAAAGTAAAGGCCAATGCATAGTATAAACAGTTTCTTGCAATTTTATCATGTTGGAAACATAGAGAGGTGGAGATATAGTTCCTCTCTCATAATAATTGCAAGTAGGAGCAGCAAGCACATGCATATTATGTTTATCTAAATCATCATGTGCAACGGTAAAAGGCAACCCATCAATATAATCCTTAATAAGTGCAAACTTCTCCGATATAGTATAGTTTGGAGAATTCAAAAAGATAATAGGACTATCATGTGTGGGTGCAATAGCAACAATTTCATGTTTAACATAAGGAACTATAGCAAGTTCATCTCCATAAGCATCATTCATATTGGCATCTTGGCCACAAGCATAGCAAGCATCATCAAAAGGGGATATTTCAAAAGAATCATAGGGATCATAAAAGTCATCATAGCAATCATCCTTCGGTAAGCACGAAGGGGAATTAAACAATGTATGAGTTGAAGAGTTACTCTCATTAGAAGGTGGGCATGGGTGATCAATCCGCTCTTCCTCCTTTTGTTCTTCGCTCTTCTCCTCATCTTTTTCATCCAATGAGCTCACAGTGTCATCAACTTCTTCTTCCATAGATTCCTGCAAAATATTAGTCTCTTCTTGGACAGCGGAGACTTTCTTAATAAGTGCACTAATTTTGAAAATTGTATTCATAATTCTCATAGCAATATTTGAGGATAGCTAAGTTTTCAGATCTATAACAAGCATCATCAATATCATCAAACTCTTTAAACATAGATTCAATTTCATAAGCACCCATAAAAGCAACAAATTCTTCTATTTGTTCCACATCATAGTAATCATATATACCTCTAGCATAAGAAGCCAACGTTTCATTATCATTAAATTTGCATGAAAAGGGGAGGTGTGGAGAATTCATCCTAGAGCAACAAGTGTAATCATATTCAGAGCATAGTTGTCTAGCATACCACTTCAATATATAAATTTGATCCCATAATAGTTTCCCTTTTTGTGTCAAGCGATAATCCCTAAAGTATTCACGTAGATCCAACGTTACACCTATTACATAATTAAATGGGGTTTTCTCAGGATTATTAAAGTAGTACATAAAATCTTTCACATAACCAGTATCGAGGGTTTTAGGAGGTTCCCCATCTCCATGAGTAGCAAGTACACCTAATTTTTTGGTATTTCGTGTTCCATATCCATAACTAAAGATAGAGAACAACTAAGAACAGCAAATAAAAATTACTTAGTGATAAAGCAAACAAGCACACACGAGAATATTCACCCCACGCTATTTCTCCCCGGCAACGGCGCCAGAAAAAGGTCTTGATAACCCACAAGTATAGGGGATCGCAACAGTTTTCGATAAGTAAGAGTGTCGAACCCAACGAGGAGCTAAAGGTAGAACAAATATTCCCTCAAGTTCTATCGACCACCGATACAACTCTACGCACGCTTGACATTCGCTTTACCTAGAACAAGTATGAAACTAGAAGTACTTTATAGGTGTTGTTGGATAGGTTTGCAAGATAATAAAGAGCAAGTAAATAAAAGGTAGGGGCTGTTGTAAGTAAAGAAGCAATAAAGTAAATATAGAGAGTGTGGAAAAGTGGTGGTAGGAGTTGCGAAATTGTCCCTAAGCAATTGACTACTTTACTAGACCGATAGCAAGTATTATGTGGGAGAGGCCACTGCTAGCATGTCATCCCTGACTTGGAATTCTATGCACTTATGATTGGAACTATTAGAAAGCATCCGCAACTACTAATGTTCATTAAGGTAAAACCCAACCATAGCATTAAGATATATTGGTCCCCCTTCGATCCCGTATGCATCAATTTCTATACTAGGTTGAAGCTTCTGTCACTCTTGCCCTCCAATACATAGTCCTATCAACATACAACTAACCCTAGGGTGTGATCCACACGCGCAATAATATGATGGGCACCAAAGGACAGCAACATAACCACAAGCAAATTAAATCAATCATAGCAATTCATCAACCACCAATAGGACAATGAAAATCTACTCAAACATCATAGGATGGCAACACATCATTGGATAATAATATGAAGCATAAAGCACCATGTTCAAGTAGAGGGTACAGCGGCTTGCGGGAGAGTGGACCGCTATAGATAGAGGGGGGAAGGTGATGGAGATGTTGGTGAAGATGGCGAAGGTGTTGGTGTAGATCGCGGTGATGATGATGGCCCCCGGTGGCGTTCCGGTGCCACCGGAAGCGAGGGGGAGAGAGCCCCCCCTCCTTCTTCTTCTTCCTTGACCTCCTCCCTAGATGGGAGAAGGGTTTCCCCTCTGGTCCATGGCCTCCATGGCACGGGAGGGGCGAGAGCCCCTCCGAGATTGGATCTGTCTCTCTGTCTCTCTCTATTTCTGCGTTCTTAGATTCTTCCCTTTCACCGTTTCTTATATTCCCGGAGATCCGTAACTCCGATTGGGATGAAATTTTGACATGATCTCTATCCGGAAATTAGCTTTCTTGCGGCGAGATAAGGGCACCAACCGCCTTACGGGGTGGCCACGAGGGTCAGGGGGGCGCCTGACACCCTGGGGCGTGCCCCCTACCTCGTGGGCCCCTCGAGCATCGTCTCGCGTGGATTCTTCTTCCCAAAAATCATATATATTCCAAAAAAATCTCCGTCAGTTTTTATTCCATTTGGACTCCGTTTGATATGGATATTCTGCGAAACAAAAAACATGCAAGAAACAGGAACTGGCACTGGGCACTGGATCAATATGTTAGTCCCAAAAATAGTATAAAAAGTTGCCAAAATTATATGAAAGTTGAATAATATTGGCATGGAACAATCAAAAATTATAGATATGACGGAGATGTATCAGGGAAGAACTAGCCAAGTTAATCGAGGCCGGATTCATCAGAGAAATAAAACACCCAGACTGGCTAGCAAACCTGGTGATGGTACCAAAGAAGGAAAAATCCTGGCGCCTATGCGTCGACTTCAAAGACCTCAATAAGGCTTGCCCTAAGGATCCCTTCCCCCTCCCCTGCATCTATCAGATCATTGATGCAACTAAAGGACACGACTCACTGTGTTTCCTTGACGCATACTCCGGATACCATCAAATTAAAATGAAGGAATCCGATCAAGGCGCAACGGCATTCATCACCCCATACGGGCCTTTCTGCTTCAACACTATGTCCTTTGGGCTCAAAAACGCCGGGGCCACCTACCAACGCATGATTCAAACATGCCTGGAGAAGCAAATCGGCAAGATAGTGGAAGCATATGTGGATGACATCGTCATCAAAACTAAACACGTCGAGTCGTTAATAGACGACTTGCGTCTCACATTCGACAATCTCCGGACATATGACATTAATCTCAATCCAGAGAAGTGTGTTTTCAGTGTTCCCGCCGAAAAGCTGTTGGGCTTCATCGTTTCCGTAGAGGAATTGAGGCAAATCCAGCCAAAATCCGAGCTTTGTCACAATTGGCTACGCCAACTGACCTTAAATAGGTCCAAAAACTAGCCGGGTGCGTGGCAGCTTTAATTCGCTTTATCTCCAGACTAGGAGAAAAAGCATTTCCACTTTACCGCCTTCTCCGACGTTCCAACCACTTTGAGTGGACGGAAGCAGCAACAGCCGGACTAGAGGAAATAAAGGCTCTTTTAGCGAGCAACACAATCCTGACTGCACCAAACATCAGCGAACCGATGTTATTATACATCTCTGCAACACACCAGGTGGTGAGCGCAGTGCTCATCGTCGAGCAAGAGGAGGACGGACACAAGTTCCCACTCCAGAAACCGGTATACTACGTATCCACTATCCTCACACCATGCAAATCCTGGTACCCTCATTACCAAAAAGATAGCATATGTGGTATTCATGGCATCCCGGAAGCTACGACACTACTTCCAAGAGTGTTAGATTATGGTAGCTTCCGAAGTACCACTCAATGATATAATAAATAACCGCGACGCTATGGGTCGGATTGCCAAGTGGGCTATTAAGCTCTTACCATTTGACATAACATATAAACCACACCATGCCATTAATTCCCAAGTATTGGCCGACTTTGTCACCGAATGGACAGAGGCCGAACTCCCTAAAGAGTACGGCACATATTCCAACTGGGTCATGTACTTTGATGGCTCTAAAATACTGTCTGGTTTAGGAGCACGCGTTGTTTTAACGTCCCCCACTGGAGACACAGTCCAGTATGTACTCCAAATATTATACACAGACTCCAACAACGCAGCCGAATACGAGGCCTTATTGCACGGTCTTCGGATGGCTGCCTCCATGGGCATACAACGCCTAGAGGTGCGCGGGGATTCAAATCTCGCAATATCCCAAATAAATGGAGACTTCGATGCCAAGGATCCGAAGATGGCGGCCTACCGTAACGCCGTACTCAAGATATCAGCTCGGTTCAAGGGACTCGAGTTTCATCATGTGGCTCGAGAAAGTAATCAAGCGGCGGACGTCCTTGCTCGCATGGGTGCCAAGCGCGACCCCGCCCGCCTAACATCTATTGGAAAGGCTCTTCAAGCCATCTGTGGTGTGGCAGGATGAGAGTGGTAACACTAGCCCGGATCCGACTATACCCACAGATTCCAAACAAAATACCGATATAATCGGGGGTTCGGCCACCAAAATAACACCATCGGCCCATCTAATAATGGCAGTAATTGCCCCATGGACTGAACCGTTCTTGGCCTACCTTAATAGGCGAGACCTCCCTGAGGACCAGTATGAGGCTCGCTGCATTGTTCGGCACTCGGAAGCCTACAAGGTCCATGACGGAGAGCTCTATAAGAAAAGTGCTACCAGAGTCCTTCAAAGATGTATCTCCGAAGAAGAAGGACGCCAACTCCTAGCCGATATTCATGCTGGCCTCGGTGGTCACCATGCCGCGGCTCGGGCCCTTGTAATAAGGCCTTCCGTACAGGTTTCTTCTGGCTGATGGCCCAAGTAGATGCACAGGACTTGGTCCAACGTTGTGTCGGATGCCAGCTCTTCGCCAATCAAAGCCATATGCCGCCTACTGCACTACAAACAATCCCCATTACTTGGCCTTTTGCTGTCTGGGGGCTTGATATGGTGGGACCCCTTAAAGGAGGGAGCCATAAGAAAAAATATCTGCTAGTCATGGTAGATAAATTCACCAAGTGGATAGAGGCCAAACTAGTGAAAACGGCCGAAGCTGGACCGGTGATAGACTTTATATCCGGTGCCGTGCACCGTTATGGTGTCCCACACAGCATCATCACCGATAACAACTCCAATTTCACAGCCGATGAAGTGAAATCCCGGTGTGCTAAATTGGGCATTAAACTCAATTACGCCTTGGTCTATCATCCACAAACAAACGGTCAAGTCGAACGAGCTAATGGTCTTATTATGAGTGACATTAAGCCTAGACTAGTGTGATATTTGAAAGAATCAGACAAGCATTGGGTTGAGGAGCTCGACTCCATACTCTGGGGGTTGCGGACCACGCCCTATGCACTACCAAATATACACCCTTCTTCATGGTATACGGCGCAGAGGCTGTGTTGCCCTGCGACATTATTCATGACTCGCCTCGAGTGCGCATGTATGAAGAGAGAGAGGCCGAGCTTGATTGGCAGGACGGCTTAGATGCCCTAGAGGAGGAGCGCAACGTCGCAAAAGCCCGTTCCGCATTTTATCAACAGCAGGCTCGTAGATATCAAAGCAGAGAATGCGGGCCAAGACTTATAACATTGGCGAACTCATTCTACGCTTACAAGAGAAGAAAAAGGACAAACTCAAGCCCAAGTGGGAGGTTCCCTTCATCATAGATGAAGTTCTCACTGGAGGAGCATACCGCCTGTGTGATGCATCGGACAACCGCTTAGAGCCGAACCCATGGAATGCCGCCAGACTCCGAAGATTCTACGCCTAGAGTCGGACTCTTTGTTCGTCTTCTTCTCCCGTTGTTTCCATTATTTTCTTTTACTCTCTTTAACTTTTCACTTAGCTCTTTAAGCTCTTGTGCGGCCAAACCGCACACCTATGATGTGAACATCCTTAAATGTATACACTCATAATACCTTAGGGCTTCTTTTAGAGAAGCTTATTATTAGTCTCCGGGCATCAAGCTCAACACATATGTGTCCTCTTCCGCATATGTACCTTTTCTTCGCCATTATATGCATCGTTATGAGTTGAGTTTTGGCCAAGCTGGGTTTCCTGGCTCCTGGGCTTATGCCCTACATTCCCGTTTGTTCGGCTAAGGCATAAAGGGAGCACCTCTGCGATTGTTACTGCCGGGTCATCCGGACGTGTACCTCAGACTGGGTGAAGCCGAAAGCTAGCGTTCTTAAGGGAATATTCGGTCAGCGGACTAAAGACGTGTTACACTCATTACACTATGAACCCCCAGATGCCACTCACACTGCGATTTTTTAAATCATAGTTCGGACATGCATACTAACGCATATTCGCCCAGAGAAAGGAACCCTTAACGGAACTATTCTCCCTGGAAGATGTTTCTTACAATTACAATGTAATATAACATACCTAGCTGGATACAACTTGTCTGTTCAAGCAACTATGACCCCTACGCCTGGTTTCCACGCATGCCCCGGTTTATATTACTGAGCGGGTATTCGGAAACACTCCAGGCCTTCGGGTCCAGAGGTCTAAGCGAAAAGGTCTGCCATGACAATCGTTTTACAATCCGGCTAGGGACAAATTTTTCAATTGAAGTACATAGTCATTTAGACTCAAAAACTTCTTCCTCTATGCCGTCTAATAAGCTATATAGCTTACAATCATGTTGGGAATATGTGGCGGCTACCTTTACTTGGTCGTATACCAAACTAACTGGAATTTCTTTTCCATCTGACCCCTTAGGTCCAACCCGAGCCATATGATTCGGATCGAGCTTGGTGTATCGTGTTTTTACCATGGCCCAGGCCTCTCGCGCACCTTCTCGGCAGGCTGATATCTTCCATAATTGGAAGCGCCGCCGAGCTCCCTGGAATAGCTTTACAAGCTCCTCCATACTCCCTGGAGGAGAGGCGGACGGCTACAAAGCTTTGGCAATGATCTGCATTGCTTGCCGAGCTCGCTCGTGCAATTGGGATGGCTCTTGCAGAAGGTCGCCTTGAGAGTCGGACATCTCCTCTTCAGGATAGCCAGTCAACATACATGTAGACATAAATCTGTCAGATCATTTCTTCGCCGAATTACATAAAGGTAAAGTCAAACACATACTGAATATGCCGCCTTTTAGCCTCCTATTCTCTTTGACGGCGTCAGCTAGCTGGACACGCACATCTTTTAGTTCTTCGCCCAGCAGGGTATTTGAATCCTGCAGCTTGTTCTTTTCATCCCTGACCCGTATCAGCACACGCTCGCCTGTCGCATGTTGCCTTTTGGCCTCCTGTTCACCAGCCTAGGAATTTTCAGCTTTTCCCTCAGTTGATCTACTGATCCTGTCAGTGGAAACACAATGTATTAATACTACTGGTATATGATTATACTTTTTCTCATGCGGGGAAACATTACCCGGCGATGCCCCCTTGGATTTCTCCAATTTGGCGGTAGCCGCATGTAGCTGGGTCTGACATTTTTCCAGCTCTTGAGACAGCGGGATGTTCTTCTCCGTGAGTACCTGATTATACAATGATCCTTAAATCAGTTGTATCAACTGCTTCAAGTCTCGGGGGCTACTAGTATATGATTATCAAATCTACACTTACCCGCATATCTTTGCTGGTCCGTGGCTTTGGCAAGTCCATCCCGAGCAGCTCGGATGTATGCATCGGCCGAGCTAAAGGCATTGAATGCCTCTTTTGAAAAGTCGGGGTCATGGAGAGCAGCCCTCCGGCGCCGATGATTCATGACGCTCTCCACTTCAGAGTTTGTAATGGACATATCATCTGAATCCTCTACGAAAGGACAGTCTGGCGCCACTCCCGTGTCAGCCCCTGCCCTTAGGGCAGGGTCTGCAATCTAACTAGTGGAGGCATGGCCGGCAGGATCCCCAGACATAGTCCGGCGAACGCTTTTCCTGATAAGACATAGTGGATAATGTCACAGTTTGATATGACTGCCAGGAAGCATGGTTAAAAATCATACATCTTTGATCAAGGTTTTGTCATATTATCGTCCGCCTTTCTCTTCGAAGATTTGCTAGGCGCGGGCACCGCTCTCCTAGGAGATGCCTCTGGTGCACGCTGTGACGTCGAGCGCCTCCCCTTTGGAGCATGAAATAGTGCAGTGGATGAGGCGTAATGAGGAAGCTCTTTCGAAGAAGATGTCTCTTGATTACTTACATGTGAGGCAGGAAGGAGGCCGGGATAGTCGGCCACGATTGGCAGTACTGTGCCATCATAGCTCGCCTGGTAGAATACTCCATCCTCAAGCTCCACAAATATTGTTGGGGAACGCAGTAATTTCAAAACAATTCCTACGCACACGCAAGATCTATCGTGGTGATGCATAGAAACGAGAGGGGAAGAGTGTTATCCACGTACCCTCGTAGACCATAAGCGGAAGTGTTATGACAACGTAGTTGATGTAGTCGTACGTCTTCACGAACCGACCGATCCTAGTACAGAAAGTACGGAACCTCCGTGATCTGCACACGTTCGATGACGTCCCTTGTACTCTTGATCCAGTTGAGGCCGAGGGAGAGTTCTGTCAGCACGACGGCGTGCCGATGGTGATGATGAAGTTACCGGCGCAAGGCTTCGCCTAAGCACTACGACGATATGACCGAGGTGTGTAACTATGGAGGGGGGCACCGCACACGGCAAAGAGATTGTCTGTTATGCCTTTGGGGTGTCCCCTGCCCATGTATATAAAGGAGGGAGGAGGAGGAGGCCGGCCCTAGAGGGGGCGCGCCAAGTGTGGGGAGTCCTACTAGGACTCCCAAGTCCTAGTAGGATTCCCCTTTTCCTTTACGGAGTAGGAGAGAAGAAAGAGGGAAAGAGAGAGGGAGTAGGAAAGGGCAAGGGGGGCGCCACCCCCTTTCCCCTAGTCCAATTCGGACCCATGGGGGGCACGCCTCCTTCCCTTTGGCCTGCCTCCTCTATTCCCGTATGGCCCAATAAGGCCCACGGCGAATTCCCGTAACTCTCCGGTACTCCGAAAAATACCCGAATCACTCGGAACCTTTCCGATGTCCGAATATAGCCTTCCAATATATCGATATTTACCTCTCGGCCATTTCGAGACTCCTCGTCATGTCCCGATCTCATCCGGGACTCCGAACAAATTTCGTTCATCAAATCACATAACTCATAATATAAGTCATCATCGGACGTTAAGCGTGCGGACCCTACGGGTTCGAGAACTATGTAGACATGACCAAGACACATCTCCGGTCAGTAACCAATAGCGGAACCTGGATGATCATATTGGCTCCTACATATTCTTCGAAGATCTTTATCGGTCAAACCGCATAACAACATACGTTGTTCCCTTTGCCATCGGTATGTTACTTGCCCGAGATTCGATCGTCGGTATCCTCATACCTAGTTCAATCTCGTTACTGGCAATTCTCTTTACTCATTCCGTAATGCATCATCCCACAACTAACTCATTAGTCACAATGCTTGCAAGGCTTATAGTGATGTGCATTACCGAGAGGGCCCAGAGATACCTCTCCGATACACAGAGTGACAAATCCTATCTTGATCTATGCCAACTCAACAAACACCATCGGAGACACCTGTAGAACATCTTTATAGTCACCCAGTTACGTTGTGATGTTTGATAGCACACAAGGTGTTCCTCTGGTATTCGGGAGTTGCATAATCTCATAGTCTGAGGAACATGTATAAGTCATGAAGAAAGCAGTAGCAATGAAACTGTAACGATCATCGCGCTAAGCTAACAGATGGGTCAAGTCAATCACATCATTCTCTAATGATGTGATCCCGCTTATCAAATGACAACTCTTTGTCCATGGCTAGGAAACTTAACCATATTTGATTAACGAGCTAGTCAAGTAGAGGCATACTAGTGACACTTTGTTTGTCTATGTATTCACACATGTACTAAGTTTCTGGTTACTAGAATTCTAGCATGAATAATAAACATTTATCATGATATTAGGAAATATAAATAAAAAATTTAGTATTGCCTCTAGGGCATATTTCCTTCAAATATGTCCGGATCCTCTTCAAATCCAGGGTCTAGGTCCCGGTTGGGATCCTCTGGCTGTGGGGCGGGGCTATAAATCCCCTCGATGACCTTCCGCCATTCCTGTTACGAATAGATGGGTTAATATCCATTAAAAGCAATTCAGGGATAGGATCGAGTAAAGTGGTGGGATTAGAGCTCACCCAGCTCGGAGGATTGTACATGGAAAATCCATCTCGGCGTTTCAGACGAGTGAACTCCTCTTTCTCCCCTTTGTACTGTCCGGCCAATATTTTGACCAAAGCGGCGGGGGTGTCCGGACCCTTCCGACCGCTGCGTGAGGCGTCATCCTCCCCATTATAGTGCCACATGGGAAGCCCTCTATATTGAAGTGGCTGGACCCCCCGCACTATGGAAGTCGCCATCACCTTGATTATTGATAATCCGGACTGGGCAAGTGTCCTTATCTTGCCCATCAATTGACGGACTTCCGCGCTATCTTCCTCCTCGAGGCTCCGGGGGCGCCAGCTGTGACATTTCTTCAATGGAGCACTTGAAAATTCGGGAAGACCCCTTCGCATTGGGTCGGGGAGAGCAACATCTTCAATATAGAACCATTCTGAGGGCCATTCTTCAGGCGCCTTCTTCGGCATGCCAGACAGGTATCCGGTCCTGGCTATGCGCCATACTTCGGCGCCACCCACCTCGAATATCGACCCTTCTTGGTTGCGAGGGACGAGGTAGAATAGCTTCCTCCACAAATGAAAGTGGGCTTCACAGCCCAAGAAAAGCTTGCACAGGGCAACAAAACCCGTGATGTGCAGGATAGAGGCCGGCGTGAGGTTGTGCAGTTGGAGGCCGTAATACTCCAGGAGTCCATGGAGGAAAGGGTGGATTGGAAACCCGACGCCTCTCAACAAGTAAGATATGAAGCACACCCGTTCCCCCCTGGTTGGATTGGGGAAATTTTCCGCCAGAACTTCGCCTATGAAGGAGGTCAATCATGCTCGAACAGGGAACAGATCCGCGGGGGAAAGGAATCCCTGTGTTTGGAGCTTAACCAACTTCTCATGGGATACAAAGCATCTCTCCCAATCGCCTTTTTTGAGCCGTGAGGGAGGAGGAACTGGGGACCCTAGCCATGTCGAATGGTTTCCTCTGGCAAGACTCTGAGGATTTTCCGCTGGGTGTGGAATGGATCTGAGATCCAATCCCTTTAAATAGAGGACTTTCTTATGTGGCCGGAGGGGGGTTATGCAAAAAATACCCCGACCTCTCGTATTCGCTCAACGCGTGGAAGCAGAAGGTGTGGAGGCACAGAAGCCGATGGGTGAGAGATTAAATGGAGGGCCAAATATAGCTCTTTAAGTCAGGTAATTTGAAGTGATCGGAGGAGGAACCCGCCTTGCAATGCTGAAGACAATCTGCGCACCGGACACCTCGTCATTGCAGCCTGGTTTGGGGGCTACTAAGGGAGTCCTGGATTAAGGGGTCCTCGAGCGTCCGGCCTGTGTGACGTGGCCAGACTATTGGGCCATGAAGATACAAGATAGAAGACTTCCTCCCGTGTCCGGATAGGAATCTCCTTTGAATGGAAGGAAGTTAGGCGGGCGGATGTACTATTTCCTTTCTGTGTAACTGACTTTGTACAACCCAAGGCCCCTTCGGTGTCTATATAAACTGGAAGGTTTAGTCCGTAGAGGTAATCATAATCATACAGGCTAGACTTCTATGGTTTTAGTCATTACAATCTCGTGCTAGATCAACTCTTGTAACCCCCATACTTATCAATATCAATCAAGCAGGACGTAGGGTATTACCTCCATCAAGAGGGCCCGAACCTAGGTAAAACTTCGTGTACCCTGTCTCCTGTTACAATCAACCTTAGACGCACAGTTCGGGACCCCCTATCTGAGATCCGCCGGTTTTTACACCGACAGTCACCGAGAACGTGTGCAGGTCGCGGAGGTGTTGTACCTTCGGTGCAAGGATCGGTCGGATCGTGAAGACGTACGACTACATCAACCGCGTTGTCATAACGCTTCCGCTTACGGTTTACGAGGGTACGTAGACAACACTCTTTCCCTCCCATTGCTATGCATCACCTAGATGGATTTTGCGTGTGCGTAGGAATTTTTTTGAAATTACTGTGTTCCCCAACAATTTTCACTTCACGATCCACATGCATAAAAGTTTTATGATCTTCCAAGATAGTGGGATTAACATCAACTAAAGTCATGACCTCTCCAAACCCACTTTTATAAAAAAAATTCATAAGATTTAACACTCTCCAAATATGTGGGATTATTTTAATCTAAAGATGACGCTCTTCCAAACCCACTTTCAATATTATTGCAATCAATATCATATTCATCATGAGGCTTAAATAAATTTTCAAGATCATAAGAAGAACCGCCCCAATCATGATCATTTCAATAAGTAATGGACACAGCAAAATTAGCATCCCCAAGCTTGGGGTTTTGCATATTATTAGCACAATTAACATTAATAGAACTTATAGTAAAATCATCGCAATCATGCTTTTCATTCAAGGAGCTATCATGAATCACTTCATAAATTTCTTCATCACAATTTTCAGATTCACAAATCTCAAGCAAAACATCATAAAGATAATCTAGAGCACTCAACTCACTAGCAATTGGTTCATCATGATTGGATCTTTTAAAAAGATTAGCAAGCGGATGGGGATCCATATCAATAAATTTTTAGCAAGCGAAGATGCAAGCTAATAGAAAGCACATGGTAACACAAGCAAAGGTAGCAAACAATATTGCAACCAAAAAGATAGATCCGACGAGAAAACAGCAAACGAAAAAGAGGGCAAATAAAACGGCAAATTTTTGTGAAGTGGGGGAGGAAAACGAGAGGCAAATGGCAAATAATGTAAATTGCGAGGAGATGAGATTTGTGATTAGGAACCTGGTATATGTTGAAGATCCTCCCCGGCAATGGCGCCAGAAATTGGTGCGTTGACAGGTATCTTGAATGCAGCTGCGCCAGAAATTCCTTTTGATGTCGCTTGAAGCTACGTCGATATTTCCCCAAAGAGGAAGGGATGATGCAGCACAGCGGCGGTAGGTAATTCCCTCAGATATGAAACCAAGGTTATCGAACCAGTAGGATAACCAAGCAACACAACATAAACAGCCCCTGGACACAAATAACAAATACTCGCAACCCGACGTGTAAAAGGGGTTGTCAATCCCATTCGGGTAACGGCGCCAGAAATTGGCAAAAGGACGTGAGAGAGTTGTAAATAATGATAGATCGAACGCCACATAAAATAAATTGCAGCAAGGTATTTTTGTATTTTTCGTTTAATAGATATGAAAATAAAAGCAAAGGAAAATAGATCGCAAAGGCAAATAATATGAGAAAGAGACCCAGGGGCTGTAGGTTCCACTAGTGGCTTCTATTGAGAAAAATAAGAAAACCGTGGGTGAACAAATTACTGTTGGGCAATTGATAGAACTTCAAATATTCATGACGATATCCAGGCAATGATCATTACATAGGCATCACGTCCAAGATTAGTAGACCGACTCATGCCTGCATCTACTACTATTACTCCACATATCGACCGTTATCTAGCATGCATCTAGTGTATTAAGTTCATGGAGAAACGGAGTAATGCAATAAGAACAATGACATGATGTAGACAAGATCTATCTATGTAGAGATAGACCCCATCGTTTTATCCTTAGTAGCAACGATACATACGTGTCGGTTCCCTTTCTGTCATTGGGATCAAGCAACGTAAGATCGAACCCACTACAAAGCACCTCTTCCCATTGCAAGATAAATAGATCAAGTTGGCCAAATAAAATCCAAATATCAGAGAAGAAATACGAGGCTATAAGAAATCATGCATATAAGAGATCAAAGAAACTCAAATAACTTTCATGGATATAAAAAGATGGATCTGATCATAAACTCAAAGTTCACCGGATCCCAACAAACACACCGCAAAAAGAGTTACATCATTTGTCAATAGGTTTGTACCAAAAAAATGATATAAAATGATTATAAAACATCCAAGATTGATAATATAACAACATGGAACAATCAAAAATTATAGATACGTTGGAGACGTATCATAGTACCGTGCCTGATTTTTGCATAGTCTGAAACTCAGCGGAAGTAGCCACGGATGTAATTTTATTAGTCCGTGCCTTCCCAGCCCAGTTGAACCCTGCCTTGCGGTAGTACCACAAGGGCGCGTGGTAGTACTGCTCTGGCGGTTCTAGCGCTCGCTGCTATACGCAACAGGGCCTCGTCTGGTCTCTGCCACGTGCGCGGTAGTACCGTGTGTCTGTGTGGTAGTACCGCATGTCGCGGGCTGAATAACTAGGTAATGGTTGGATCTTTCCCCCCACTATATAAAGGGGGTCTTCTTCCCCAAGTTGACCACCTCTTCCCTCCCCAAGCTCCATTGTTGCTCAAAGCTCCATTTTCGCCCTATCTGTCTCCCTAGCCAATCAAGCTTGTTGATTTTCTAGGGATTGGTTGAGAAGGCCCCGATCTACACTTTCGCCAAGAGAAATTTGATTTCCCCCACTAATCCCTTGCGGATCTTGTTACTCTTGGGTGTTTGAGCACCCTAGAGGGTTGACGTCACTACGGGGCCATATTCCATTATGGTGAAGCTTCGTGGTGTCATTGGGAGCCTCCAATTAAGTTGTGGAGATTTCCCAAACCTTATTTGTAAAGGTTCGGTCGCCGCCTCCAAGGGCACCAATAGTGGAATCACGGCATCTCGCATTGTGTGAGGGCGTGAGGAGAATACGGTGGCCCTAGTGGCTTCTTGGGGAGCATTGTGCCTCCACACCGCTCCAACGGAGACGTACTTCCTCTCAAAGGGAAGGAACTTCAGTAACACATCCTTGTCTCCACCGACTCCACTCTTGGTTATCTCTTACGTTTACTTGTGCAAGCTTATATTGTCTTGTATCCCTTGCTCACTTGTGTGCTTGTTGTTGTTGCATCATATAGGTTTTTCACCTAGTTGCATATCTAGACAACCTACTTTGATGCAAAGTTTAATTTAGTAAAGAAAATCTGAAAAAAAATTAGTTGCCTATTCACCCACCCTCTAGTCAACTATATCGATCCTTTCATCGGGCATTGAGTCTGACTCAACTTCACACCTTGTAACACAGGCAAGAACCCTTTCTTTGACTGATCCATTTTGAACTTCTTCAAAACTTTATCAAGGTATGTGCTTTGTGACAGTCCAATTAAGCGTCTTGATCTATCTCTATAGATCTTGATACCCAACATATAAGTAGCTTCGCCGAGCTCTTTCATTGAAAAACTTTTATTCAAGTTTCATTTTATGCTATCCAGAAATTCTATATCATTTCCAATTAACAATATGTCATCCATATATAATATTAGAAATGCTACGGAGCTCCCACTCACTTTCTTGTAAATACAGGCTTCTCCAAAAGTCTGTATAAAACCATATGCTTTGATCACCTCATGAAAGCATATATTCCAACTCCGAGATGCTTGCACCAGTCCATAAATGGATCGCTGGAGCTTGCACACTTTGTTAGCACCTTTAGGATCGACAAAACCTTCTGGTTGCATCATATACAACACTTCTTTAAGAAATTCATTAAGGAATGTAGTTTTGACGTCCATTTTCCAGATTTCATAATCATAAAATGCGGCAATTGCTAACATGATTCGGACAGACTTAAGCATCGCTACGGGTGAGAAGGTCTCATCATAGTCAACTCCTTGAACTTTTCGAAAATCTTTCACAACAAGTCGAGCTTTGTAGACAGTAACATTACCATCAGCATCAGTCTTCTTCTTGAAGATCCATTTATTCTCTATGGCTTGCCGATCATCGGGCAAGTCAACCAAAGTCCACACTTTGTTCTCATACATGGATCCCATCTCAGATTTCATGGCCTCAAGCCATTTCGCGGAATCTGGGCTCATCATCACTTCCTCATAGTTCATAGGTTCGTCATGCTCTAGTAACATGACTTCCAGAACAGGATTACTGTACCACTCTAGTGCGGAACGTATTCTGGTTGACCTACGAGGTTCGGTAGTTACTTGATCTGAAGTTTCATGATCATCATCATTAGCTTCCTCACTAATTGGTATAGGCATCACGGGAATTGTTTACTGTGATGAACTACTTTCCAATTCGAGTGAAGGTACAATTACCTCATTAAGTTCTACTTTCCTCCCACTCACTTCTTTCGAGAGAAACTCCTTCTCTAGAAAGGATCTTAGCAACAAAGATCTTGCCTTCGGATCTGTGATAGAAGGTGTACCCAACAGTTTCTTTTGGGTATCCTATGAAGACACACTTCTTCGATTTGGGTTCGAGCTTATCAGGCTGAAGCTTTTTCACATAAGCATCGCAACCCCAAACTTTAAGAAATGGCAGCTTATGTTTCTTGCCAAACCATAGTTCATACGGTGTCGTCTCAATGGATTTAGACGGTGCCCTATTTAACGTGAATGCAGCTGTCTCTAATGCATAACCCCAAAATGATAGTGGTAAATCGGTAAGAGACATCATAGATCGCACCATATCTAATAAAGTACGGTTACGACGTTCGGACACACCATTACGTTGTGGTGTTCCAGGTGGCGTGAGTTGTGAAACTATTCCACATTGTTTTAATTGAAGACCAAACTTGTAACTCAAATATTCGCCTCCGCGATCAGATCGTAGAAACTTTATTTTCTTGTTACAATGATTCTCCACTTCACTCTGAAATTCTTTGAACTTTTCAAAAGTTTCAGACTTGTGTTTCATTAATTAGATATACCCATATCTGCTCAAATCATCTGTTAAGGTTAGAAAATAACGATACCCACTGCGAGCCTCAACACTCATCGGACTGCATACATCGATATGTATTATTTCCAATAAGTCAGTGGCTCGCTCCATTGTTTCGGAGAACGGAGTCTTAGTCATCTTGCCCATGAGGCATGGTTCACAAGCATCAAATGATTCATAATCAAGTGATTCCAAAAGTCCATCCGCATGGAGTTTCCTCATGCTTTTACACCAATATGACCTAAACGGCAGTGCCACAAATATGTTGCACTATCATTATCAACTTTGCATCTTTTGGCATCAATATAATGAATATGTGTATCACCACGATCGAGATTCAACAAAAATAGACCACTACGTAAGGGTGCATGACCATACAAGATATTACTCATATAAATAGAACAACCATTATTCTCTGATTTAAATGAATGACCGCCTCGCATCAAACAAGATCCGGATATGATGTTCATGCTCAACGTTGGCACCAAATAACAATTATTTAGGTCTAAAACTAATCCCGAAGGTAGATGTAGAGGTAGCGTGCCAACAGCGATCACATCGACCTTGGAACCATTCCCGACGCGCATCGTCACCTCGTCCTTAGCCAATCTTCGTTTAATCCATAGCCCCTGTTTCAAGTTGAAAATATGAGCAACGAAACCGGTATAAAATACCCAGGCGCTACTACGAGCATTAGTAAGGTACACATCAATTGTTGGGGAATGCAGTAATTTCAAAAAAAATCCTACGCACGCGCAAGATCTATCATGGTGATGCATAGCAACGAGAGGGGAAGAGTGTTGTCCACGTACCCTCGTAGACCGTAAGCATAAGCGTTATGACAACGCGGTTGATGTAGTCATACGTCTTCACAATCCGACCGATCCTAGTACCAAAAGTACGGCACCTCCGCGATCTGCACACATTCGGCTCGGTGACGTCCCACGAACTCTCGATCCAGCTGAGTGTCGAGGGAGAGCTTCGTCAGCACGATGGCGTGATGACGGTGATGATGAAGCTACCGGCACAGGGCTTCGCCTAAGCACTACGACGATATGACTGAGGTGGATTATGGTGGAGGGGGGCACCGCACACGGCTAAGAGATCAATGATCAACTTGTGTGTCTATGGGGTGCCCCCTGCCCCCGTATATAAAGGAGCAAGGGGGAGGACGGCTGACCCTTGGAGGCGTGCCAAGGAGGGGAGGAGTCCTCCTCCTAGTAGGAGTAGGACTCCCCTTTCCTAGTCCAACTAGGAGGAGGAGGGGGGAAGGAAGCAGAGGGAGAGAAGAGAAGGAAAGGGGGGCGCCCCCCATTACCTAGTCCAATTCAGACTAGAGGGGGAGGGGTGCGCGGCCCTGCCTTGGCCGGTCGTCTCTCTCTCCGCTAAGGCCCATGTTGGCCCATTAGTCCCCCTGGGGGTTCCGATAACCCCCCGGCACTCCGATAATTATCCGGTGACCCCCGGAACTCATCCGGTGTCCGAATATAGTCATCCAATATATCAATATTTATGTATCGACCATTTCGAGACTCCTAGTCATGTCCGTGATCACATCAAGGACTCCGAACTATCTTCGGTACATCAAAACACATAAACTCATAATACCGATCGTCACCGAACGTTAAGCGTGCGGACCCTATGGTTCAAGAACTATGTAGACATGACCGAGACACGTCTCCGGTCAATAAACAATAGTGGAACCTGGATGTTCATATTGGCTCCCACATATTCTATGAAGATCTTTATTGGTCAAACCGCATAATGATATACGTTGTTCCCTTTGTCATCGGTACGTTACTTGTCCGAGATTCGATCGTCGATATCTCAATACCTAGTTAAATCTCGCTACCGGCAAGTCTCTTTACTCGTTCCGTAATGCATCATCCCATAACTAAGTCATTTGTCACATTGCTTGCAAGGCTTATAGTGATGTGCATTACCAAGAGGGCCTATAGATACCTCTCCGATACTTGGAGTGACAAATCCTAATCTCGATCTATGCCAACTCAACAAACACCATCGGAGACACCTGTAGAGCATCTTTATAGTCACCCAGTTACATTGTGACGTTTGATAGCACACTAAGTCTTCCTCTGGTATTCGGGAGTTGCATAATCTCATAGTCATAGGAACATGTATAAGTTATGAAGAAAGCAATAGCAATAAACTAAACGATCATAGTGCTAAGATAACGGATGGGTCTTGTCTATCACATCATTCTCTAATGATGTGATCCCGTTCCTAAAATGACAACACATGTCTATGGCTAGGAAACTTAACCATCTTTGATTAACGAGCTAGTCTAGTAGAGGCGTACTAGGGACACTCTGTTTGTCTATGTATTCACACATGTACTAAGTTTCCGGTTAATACAATTCTAGCATGAATAATAAACATTTATCATGATATAAGGAAATATAAATAACAACTTTATTATTGCCTCTAGGGCATATATCCTTCATCAATAACATGTATATCAAATATACCTTTGTTCACTTTGCCATCCTTCTTATCCGCCGAATACTTGGGGCAGTTCCGCTTCCAGTGACCAGTCTCTTTGCAGTAGAATCACTCAGTTTTAGGCTTGGGTCCAAACTTGGGCTTCTTCCCAGGAGTGACAACTTGTTTGCCATTCTTATTGAAGTTCCGCTTCTTTCCCTTGCCCTTTTTCTTGAAACTAGTGGTCTTGTTAACCATCAACACTTGATGCTCTATCTTGATTTCTACCTCCGCAGCTTTGAGCATAGCGAAGAGCTCGAGAATTGTCTTATCCATCCCTTGCATATTATAGTTCATCATGAAGCCTTTGTAGCTTGGTGGCAGTGATTGAAGAACTCTGTCAATAACACTATCATCTGGAAGATTAACTCCCAGCTGAGTCAAGTGGTTATGATACCTAGACATTCTGAGTATGTGTTCGGTGACAGAACTGTTCTCCTCCATTTTGCAGCTATAGAACTTGTTGGAGACTTCATATCTCTCAACTCGGGCATTTTCTTGAAATATTAACTTCAATTCCTGGAACATCTCATATGGTCCATGACGTTCAAAATGTCTTTGAAGTCCTGATTCTAAGTCGTAGAGCATGGCACACTGAACTATAGAGTAGTCATCAGACCGTGTCTGCCAGACGTTCAAAGCGTCTACATTAGCGGGAGGGGGCTTTTCACCTAGCGGTGCATCAAGGAGATAATTCTTCTGTGCAACAATGAGGATAATCCTCAAGTTACGGACCCAGTCTGTGTAGTTGCTACCATCATCTTTCAACTTAGCTTTCTCTAGGAACGCATTAAAATTCAAGGGAATGGTAGCATGGGCCATTGATCCACAACATAGATATGCAAAAACAATCAGGACTAAGTTCATGATAAATTAAGTTCAATTAATCATATTACTTAAGAACTCCCACTTAGATAGACATCCCTCGAGTCATCTAAATGATCATGTGATCCATATCAACTAAACCATGTCCGATTATCATGTGAGATGGAGTAATTTTCAATGGTGAACATCTCTATGTTGAACATATCTACTATATGATTCACGTTCGACCTTTCGGTCTCCAGTGTTCCGAGGCCATGTCTGTACATTCTAGGCTCATCAAGTTTAACCTAAGTATTCCGCATGTGCAAAACTGTCTTGCACCCATTGTATGTGAACGTAGACCTTATCACACCCGATCATCACGTGGTGTCTCGGCACGACAAACTGTCGCAATGGTGCATACTCAGGGAGAACACTTATACCTTGAAATTTTAGTGAGGGATCATCTTATAATGCTATCGCCGTACTAAGCAAAATAAGATGCATAAAAGATAAATATCACATGCAATCAAAATATGTGACATGATATGGCCATCATCATCTTGTGCCTTTGATCCATCTCCAAAGCACCATCATGATTTCCATCATCACCGGCTTGACACCTTGATCTCCATCGTAGCGTCGTTGTCGTCTCTCGCCAACTATTGCTTCTACAACTATTGCTAACGCATAGTGATAAAGTAAAGCAATTACCTGGCGACTGCATTTCATACAATAAAGCAACAACCATAAGGCTCCTTCCAGTTGCCGATAACTTTTACAAAACATGATCATCTCATACAATAACGTATATCACATGATGTCTTGACCATATCACATCACAACATGCCCTGCAAAAACAAGTTAGACATCATCTACTTTGTTGTCGCAAGTTTTACGTGGCTGCTACGGGCTTCTAGTAAGAAACGTTCTTACCTACGCATCAAAACCACAACGATGTTTCGTCAAGTTTGTTGTTTTAACCTTCAACAAGGACCGGATGTAGTCAAATTCGATTCAGCTAAAGTTGGAGAAATAGACACCCGCCAGCCACCTTTATGCAAAACAAGTTGCATGTCTGTCGGTGGAACCGGTCTCATGAACGTGGTCATGTAAGGTTGGTCCAGGCCGCTTCATCCAACAACACCGCCGAATCAAAATAAGACGTTGGTGGTAAGCAGTATGACTATCATCGCCCACAACTCTTTGTGTTCTTCTCGTGCATATCATCTACGCATAGACCTAGCTCAGATGCCACTGTTGGGGAACGTAGCATGCAATTTCAAAAAAAATCCTACGCTCACGCAAGATCTATCGAGGAGATACATAGCAACGAGAGGGGGAGAGTGTGTCCATGTACCCTCATAGACCGAAAGCGGAAGCGTTAGCTTAACACACGGTTGATGCAGTCGAACGTCTTCTCGATCCAACCGATCAAGCACCGAACGTATGACACCTTCGAGTTCTGCACATGTTTAGCTTGATGACATCCCTCGAACTCTTGATCTAGCAAAGTGTCGAGGGAGAGTTCCGTCAGCAAGACGGCGTGGTGACGGTGATGGTGAAGTGATCCGAGCAGGGCTTCACCTAAGCAATACATGAATATGACCGGAGGCGTAAACTGTGGAGGGGGGCGCCGCACACGTCTTAGAACAATTTATGTTTGTTAGAGGCACCCCCACCCCCGTATATAAAGGAGGGAGAGGGAGGAGGTCGGCCCTATGTAACGCCCCGAGACCGATGTGCCAGGTGTCCTCCGCTTATTCGTTGTTGTTGCCTTGTCATTGCTTGCGTGTCATGCATTGCATCTCATGTCATCATGTGCATTTCATTTGCATACATGTTCGTCTCATGCATCCGAGCTTTTTCCCCGTTGTTCGTTTTGCATTCCGGCGCTCCTATCTCCTCCGGTGGTCATTTCTACCTTTCTTTCGTGTGTGGGGATTAAACATTTCCGGATTGGACCGAGACTTGCCAAGCGGCCTTGGTTTACTACCAGTAGACCGCATGTTAAGTTTCATACCATTTGGACTTCGTTTGATACTTCAACGGTTAACCGAGGGACCGAAAAGGCCTCGTGTGTGTTGCAGCCCAACATCCTTCCAATTTGGCCCAAAACCCACCTAAACCCCCTCCATCATCTCGGTCGTTCGATCATGATCGCGTGGCCGAAAACCGCACCTCATTTGGACTCTCCTAGCTCCCTCTACCTATAAAAGAGCACCCCTCCCCGAAATTTCGGATCATTTCGCGGATGAAACCTAGATCTTACCTCCCTCCGCGCCGCCGGACATGTCCATTCACCGGCGGACGCATCCACCGCCGCCGCCACGTTGCTTCGACCAATCGAGCGCCGCCACGTCAGTGCGCCGCCTCCCGCGCCCAATCACAGCACGCCACTTGGCGCCCCGCCGCCCGCGCCTCCCACCGGCCCGCTCGGCCCAAGGCCGGCCCCCTCCTCCGCGCGTTCGGGCCGCGCATCGCCCGCAGCGCCCGACGCCGCCCGCCTCTTCCTCCGCGCCGGCTCGCCGCCGACCAGCGCGCCTCACCGCCCGCCGCACTCTCCTGGCCGGCGCAGCCACGCCCGCGACCACCGCCGACGTTCGCTCGCGCCGGCGTGCGCCTCTCCTCCGGCCAGATCCGGGCAGGAGCCGGCCGGATCCGGCGGCCCCAACCTCCTCTCCGGCGATCCCCGGCGTTCCCGGCGAGCTCCGGTCATCCTCGAAGTCCGTGCCACGAAACCCTAGATCTGGAGGTATAATTTCACTGTCCCCGAAATTCCCAGATCCATATGCCCATGTTCATCGCATCGTAACTTTGCATCTGTAGATCCATTTTGGGCATATAGCATATCAAAATGTTCGTCCCAGTGAGTACATCATTTCATCTCATTGCATCATTTTCATTTGAGTTCATCTTGATGCCTGAAATGCTGTTAGAAGAATGCTATTTGAGATATTTGTCAGATCTGCTGCTCCAATTAGTTATTTGTCATTTTTGCCATGATTATTGTGTGCATGATATGCCCCTGAGCTCTTCATGAGTTTTGTTATATGTTTTGCCATCTATCCAGAGGTGCAACCCATGTATTTTTGTGATGTGTGTGGTGCCTAGCACAAGCTTGCAAAGTGGAGCATTCGTTAATGCTGATTTCAGGGACTTAGCATTTCCACTAAGTCCTTGGACTGTTTATCTCATATTGCCATATGTTCATGTTATTTCCTAGTGATCCGTGCCTCTTTTGAGGATGATCAGTAAGGATGTTTTGTTAACCTTGTGGTGCTCTATCCATCCATGTCTTTGTTTGCAATTATAGAGCACCCTAGCTTGAGTCAATCGAGCTCTACTTTTGTCATTTCGTGAATTTTGGCAGATTGTCTACTTGTTAGCAATTTTGCCGAGGATGTTGTAGTTGATCCGTGCATGCTATGTTATTGTTCTTGCCATGTCTAGCTTTTATTTTGTGTATTATTGATGGGTGCATGCTTAGATTGTCATGACTTGCTCTGTAGTGAGTGCATCGAGCTCGTAAACATGCCTACTTGATATCTGTTTCAGCATGCTCCAGTTTTCACAAAGTCTGAGAACTGATTATGTTTTTGCCATGTTCACATGCTTGCAAATGTATTTTCTGATCCCTTTTGGCTCAAGGTCACTAAAGGACTTTTGTTTAGCTCTTTGAGTAGCTCCATGACATGCTTTAAATTGCCATGTTCAGGTCCTGTAGCATATAGTTTTCATGCTCCAAAGTGTGCTACCTGATCTGAAATTCCAGACAAGTGTTAATTTCACTAAGACTGAAATCTGTTTACCAAATGCATTTTTGCCATGCTTGTTTGAACCTGTTAATGGATGAATTGGCCGTAGCTCAGTGCTAGACTTTTGTTAAGCATCATGAATGGATCCCTTACATGTATTTTGATGCCATGTTTGGGTGTTGTAGCATGTTCATCTTGTTGCATTTAGATGGCTACTTGCTGTAAATCGCAGAACGTGGTCATATTTGAATTGCTTGCCATTTCCAAACCGTAACTCCGATTTCGGTGATCTTTATATCGTTTTCAAGCGATTTCACCTCACCTTTCCAGTGGCACACTTGGATTTCCAAGTTGAGGCGAGGTTTATTCATCTCTTGTCAAATCATGCATATGCATCGCATTCCGCATCCCGCATATCATACCATGTTCATGTGTGGCTTGTTTACTATGTTGTGTGCTTCTTTCCGGTGTTGCTTCTTCGGGTTGGTTCCGGTAACGTCGCGTTTGTGAGGACTCGTTCGTCTATGTCCGTTTGTCTTCTTCATGGACTCGTTCTTCTTCCTTGCGGGATTTCAGGCAAGATGACCATACCCTCGAAATCACTTCTATCTTTGCTTGCTAGTTGCTCGCTCTTTTGCTATGCCTATGTTGCGATACCTACCACTTGCTTATCATGCCTCCCATATTGTTGAACCAAGCCTCTAACCCACCTTGTCCTAGCAAACCGTTGATTGGCTACGTTACCGCTTTGCTCAGTCCCTCTTATAGCGTTGTTAGTTGCAGGTGAAGTTTGAAGTATGTTCCTTGTTGGAACATGGAGTTGTTGTTCCTTGTTGGAACATGTTTACTTGTTGGGATATCACTATATATATTATTTAATTACTGCATCTATATACTTGGTAAAGGGTGGAAGGCTCGGCCTTATGCCTGGTGTTTTGTTCCACTTTTGCCGCCCTAGTTTCCGTCATATCGGTGTTATGTTCCCGAATTTTGCGTCCCTTACGCGGTTGGGTAATAATGGGAACCCCTTGACAGTTCGCCTTGAATAAAACTCTTCCAGCAATGCCCAACATTGGTCTTTACCATTCGCCCTAGCCTTTTCTTTTCCCCTTGGGTTCGCAGCACCCAAGGGTCATCTTTTTTAACCCCCCCCCCCCCCGGGCCAGTGCTCCTCTGAGTGTTGGTCCAACTGAGCGATGTCCGGGGCTACCAGGGGCAACTCTGGGCTGGCCTACCTGACGTCTTGCTCATCCGTGTGCCCTGAGAACGAGATATGTGCAGCTCCTATCGGGATGTCGGCACATCTGGGTGGTGTTGCTGGACTTTGTTTTACCATTGTCGAGTGTCTTGTAGACACGATACCGAGTCTGATCGGAATGTCTCGGGAGGAGGTCTATTCCTTCGTTGACCGTGAGAGCTTGTGATGGGCTAAGTTGGGACACCCCTGCAGGGATTTGAACTTTCGAAAGCCGTGCCCGCGGTTATGGGCAGATGGGAATTTGTTAATGTCCGGTTGTAGAAAACCTGAAGTTGACCTTAATTAAAATGCATCAACCGCGTGTGTAACCGTGATGGTCTCTTTCCGGCGGAGTCCGGGAAGTGAACACGATGTTGGAGTTATGCTTGACGTAGGTTGTTTTAGGATCACTTCTTGATCATAGATTTCTCGAACGTGCTTTGCTTCTCTTCTCGCTCTCTTTTGCGTATGTTAGCCACCATATATGCTAGTCGCTTGCTGCAGCTCCACCTCATACCTTTACCTTACCCATAAGCTTAAATAAGTCTTGATCGCGAGGGTGCGAGATTGCTGAGTCCCCGTGACTCACAGATACTTCCAAAACCAGCTTGCAGGTGCCGTTGAACCATACAGTTGATGCAACCAAGCTCAAGAGGAGCTCGATGAAGATCTTGTCCTTTGTGTTGTTTCGTTCTAGTTGATCAGTAGTGGAGCCCAGTGGGGTCGATCGGGGGACCTTGTCGCATTTGGGGTTCTTCTTTTATTTTGGTTCCGTAGTCGGACCTTGTTTGTATCTGGATGATGTAATGCTTTATTCATGTATTGTGTGAAGTGGCGATTGTAAGCCAACTATGTATCTCTTTTCCCTTATGTACTACATGGGTTGTGTGAAGATTACCTCACTTGCGACATTGCTTTCAATGCGGTTATGCCTCTAAGTCGTGCTTCGACACGTGGGAGATATAGCCGCATCGAGGGCGTTACAAGTTGGTATCAGTGTTGGAAATATGCCCTAGAGGCAATAATAAATTAGTTATTATTATATTTCCTTGTTCATGATAATCGTTTATTATCCATGCTATAATTGTATTGATAGGAAACTCAGATACATGTGTGGATACATAGACAACACCATGTCCCTAGTAAGCCTCTAGTTGACTAGCTCGTTGATCAATAGATGGTTACGGTTTCCTAACCATGGACGTTGGATGTCATTGATAACGGGATCACATCATTAGGAGAATGATGTGATGGACAAGACCCAATCCTAAGCCTAGCACAAGATCATGTAGTTCGTATGCTAAAGCTTTTCTAATGTCAAGTATCATTTCCTTAGACCATGAGATTGTGCAACTCCCGGATACCGTAGGAATGCTTTGGGTGTACCAAACGTCACAACGTAACTGGGTGACTATAAAGGTGCACTACAGGTATCTCTGAAAATGTCTGTTGGGTTGGCACAAATCGAGACTGGGATTTGTCACTCCGTGTAAACGGAGAGGTATCTCTGGGCCCACTCGGTAGGACATCATCATAATGTGCACAATGTGATCAAGGAGTTGATCACGGGATGATGTGTTACGGAACGAGTAAAGAGACTTGCCGGTAACGAGATTGAACAAGGTATAGGGATACCGACGATCGAATCTCGGGCAAGTACAATACCGCTAGACAAAGGGAATTGTATACGGGATTGATTAAGTCCTTGACATCATGGTTCATCCGATGAGATCATCGTGGAACATGTGGGAGCCAACATGGGTATCCAGATCCCACTGTTGGTTATTGACCGGAGAACGTCTCGGTCATGTCTGCATGCTTCCCGAACCCGTAGGGTCTACACACTTAAGGTTCGGTGACGCTAGGGTTATAGAGATATTAGTATGCGGTAACCCGAAAGTTGTTCGGAGTCCCGGATGAGATCCCGGACGTCACGAGGAGTTCCGGAATGGTCCGGAGGTAAAGAATTATATATAGGAAGTGCTATTTCGGCCATCGGGACAAGTTTCGGGGTCACCGGTATTGTACCGGGACCACCGGAAGGGTCCCGGGGGTCCACCGGGTGGGGCCACCTGCCCCGGGGGGCCACATGGGCTGTAGGGGGTGCGCCTTGGCCTATATGGGCCAAGGGCACCAGCCCCAAGAGGCCCATGCGCCAAGAGAGAGAAAAAAGGGGAGAGTCCTAAAGGGGGAAGGCACCTCCGAGGTGCCTTGGGGAGGATGGACTCCTCCCCCCCCCCCTTGGCTGCACCCTTCCTTGGAGGAAGGGGCAAGGGCTGCGCCTCCCCCCTCTCCCTTGTCCCTATATATAGTGGGGAAAAGGAGGAGCAACCATACCTAAGGCCTGGCGCCTCCCTCTCCCTCCCGTGACACATCTCCCTCCTCCCGCAGCGCTTAGCGAAGCCCTGTTGGAATCCCGCTACTTCCACCATGCCGTCGTGCTGCTGGATCTCCATCAACCTCTCCCTCCTCCTTGCTGGATCAAGGCGTGGGAGACGTCTCCGTTCCGTACGTGTGTTGAACGCGGAGGTGCCGTCCGTTCGGCGCTAGGATCATCGGTGATTTGAATCACGACGAGTACGACTCCATCAACCCCGTTCTCTTGAACGCTTCCGCGCGCGATCTACAAGGGTATGTAGATCCACTCCTCCCTCGTTGCTAGATTACTCCATAGATAGATCTTGGTGACACGTAGGAAAATTTTGAATTTATGCTACGTTACCCAACAATCAGAGCCTTCCCCGACCTTAGGAGCCCCCACTGCTTGATCGTTTTAGCAGCCGTTGTTGAGTCTAGAAAAATGTTTTGAATCATTTGGGAATTATATATCGGAGAGTTTAGGAATTCTTTTTACTCCCCAGTCCCTTCGTCGCTCTGGTAAGGCATCCTGACGTAGAGTTTTGACTCTTCTCTTCTTAAATTTCACTAAAAAAATTTAGGATCACGCGGTTATCTTGGAATCGTTCCGATGGTTTTGTGACGAGAACATTGTTCTTGGTGCCTCCTGTCTTTAGGGGTTGTGACAGTGTCCCGGGGAGTTGAGCTCCGAGGTGTTGTCGTCACAATTTTATCGTTGCAGTTCTGGAATACCAGAGTTTAGTACGCCGACATCGAAAATCTCTTTTATGCAGTTCGTTGGTGAGATAACCTCGACGCCACCCAGTACTGGGGCGGGAGTTCGGGAGTATTGCCATAACTCGTATAACGGATGCTTTTCGAAGGTTGAGGTAGACGATTTCCCAAGGTTTCTTGGTTATGTGTTGAAGGATGGATACAGCTGGATGTAGGATTTGCTAGTTTTGGGTGAGATATTATGCTTCCCCTGTATCCCCAACACCTGATTGCATAACCGGAAAGGTTCGGGAGTTTCATAGGTGGGAAATCAAGTAGTTCTTAGGATATCTTTCCAACAGATGTATGATATGAAATTGGGGTTCGACGTCTAGTGGTCCGCCTATTCACGGTTGGTTTTACAGTGGTCTCGTTGTGTCTTAAAGAGTCCTTGGCTATGCCGACTCGGGGACGCTTCGTATGTCATGTGCACTGCCTTGTACATGATGGTGCTGTACGATCGAGCCCGTGTAGGCCCCACCATGAAAACTTCGGACGAAATCTCTATCATATGTTTGTTCTGGCTTATTCTGAAAGCCAATCCTTTGTTTTGTTTTGAGTGGTGGTATTCGAGTTGCTTCAATGTCAAATGTTGATTCCATACTTTTCCTAAGCGGTGTTCTCATACTCCTATGTGAATACTAATCCTTCTTGATCATCAAGATTGTTTTTGTCAATCCCTTTTAACCGGTGTGTCTCTCCTCAAGTGAATCCGATCACTTCAACATTCGCAAGATCTATTATCACTTCTTCTCAACGGTGTTTGTTTCATCCGTCTCCAAGTTGCCTTTGTTTTTCCCGCCCACCCACCCTTTTTCTTTGAGGACTCGAATTTATTATTCAAGTATCCTTTTATTGATGGGAAGTCTCTCCATTCTTTTCCTTCAATGTTCTTACCCGGTGATTCTCATGAAGATTCTAACGGAACCTCAAGTTCATCATTTTTCATTCTCTTTCTTCTCCGGTGGAACCAATTCAAGCTTTCGGTGTTGATCTCATATCCCTTTTTCCTCGTTTCAAATACCTTCTCATACTGGTGCACCTCATAATAGTTCACTTCTCGCTATTCTTTTGTTCCGGAGTGCTGAAGATATCTCAGAAGATTCGTATTTTCATTCCTAATTCGTTCAAGATATCTCGAGGTTGTTATCTCAATCTAGCCATTTAATTCAACCGGTGCATTCTCTCTTTTAAATTGTTCTACAGTGTTTCTTTTGAGTGGGCCCTAACCCACAAGTCTTTTCCCAGGATCTTACCTGACTCTTCTAATTTTCCCGGAGCTATCCTCAAATTTCATTTCGAAGTTTGACGTAAGAATGAATTATCATCAGTCTTATGTTTTTCCCCAAGACCTTCCAAATTCTTTTCATCATTGGATCAACCTTTCCATTCTTCATTCCGGTGTGCCTCAATAATTCTTGGTGGTGTTACTCATCGTCATTCTCGGATTTTGAAGACCGAAGAAGAGTTTCTCTTTAATCTTGCTCCATTCTCTTCAAGATTCGTGATTCTAGCTTGTTGCCATCCTCTCGTAATTGTCGTGATCGTGAGAATTCTTTTCACCTATCCGGAGCAATTCAAGATTCTGTTAAGTTTGATTATCCGGAGGCCATCATTTCGGGATTATTCATTCTCAGCTTTCAGCTATCATTCTCCAATTTTGCCGGTGTTTCGCTCAAGTGATCTTTAATCGGCTCGTGATCTCTTCATTCTCTTTTATCTAAATTCCCCTCAAGTATCTTCATTTGTTCTCTAATTCTTCCCGGTGCTTCTTTATTTTTCTTCTTCGTTCATTTTCAATTCTTATGGTGGTTCGTTCAAGATTCTTCTTACCTTGTTATCATATCAATTCATTTGTTGTTTTCAATCCTACCGGTGGATTCGTCGAAGACGTTCTCAAGTTTATGTTATATCTCTCTTAATCTTTTCCAAGAGAATAAGTAATATGTCAAATCCGTTGATTGTCATCAATTTAATTGATGAAGGATAAGCATAACGTAATTCTTATTCTTGTTTCATCGAGTAAATTCAATTCCTTAGTCCGGAGGCTCATCAAACTCTTGGTTTCACTTGTATCATCTTTCTTTTCTGGAGTTCCAAGATTCCACTTTATCTCGTCGCAAAGCTCCTTCTAAATCATTACAAGGTTTCACCTTGTGTTTTCAACTTCTCTTGCTTTTATCATCATTTTGTTTACCGGAGTTCCTCATGGATGTCCTACATGATGGTTCATCGAGGTTTTATTTCCTTCTCAAAGCGTTCATCAACATTCTTTCAGTGGATTTCAAGCATTCTTCGTCTTGCTATCCGGAGTGCATTTCTTTCTACCGTATCATTGGAGGGGTTTTACATCATTCTTGATAATTTGAGTTCATGATTCACATGTTATTAAGAATGAGGTATTTTAAATCCATCAATCTCTTCTTTGGAGTTATCTTGGGTTATGTTTCACCAAAGCCTTCCCCAAGGAGTGTTGCTATCTATAGTGTTTACAAAGGACCCAAGTTCTTCATTTATCCTCCCGGTGAAATAAGTTTCTCGTCTCCTCGTTCATATCAATCCAATTCTTTTTCCCGTGAGTGGCAGGTTGTCACCTCATAATTTGAGATGTATTCCATAAGACCATATCAAGATTATTCTTTTCGTTGTTGGGTTTCCAACAATTCCGTTCTAGCATGTGTTGTAAGCGTGCTCTCATTTTTCCCTTCGTTCATTCCATTCTTACTTTTGTTCCGGAGGCATTGTGTTGCTGCTCTCTTCAAACACATCTTCTTGTTTTGTCGGGATCGTGTTCTTTTCTTGACTTATCCATTTAACCGGAGTGTTGTGTTCCTTTTTTCTCAAGTTCTCTCATTTTATCAAGTCTTGCATCCCTTCTCAACCGGAGTGCTATCCGAATCGGTTCCTTCTTTTTCCTCTTTCTTAACGGAGTGCTTTGAACTTTGTACTTCTCCGTTGTTTCATTTCTTTCAATTAGTTCAACCTCTCAAGGTTATTTGGTTTCACTCGTTTGTCAAAGGAGCAACTTAGTTTTACCTCTTCTCTTTCTCTTCCGTTGTCCCTTAGGTGCCATTCTAGATCTCGGGACGAGATCCTCTCGTAGTGGTGGAGTGTTGTAACGCCCCGAGACCGATGTGCCAGGTGTCCTCCGCTTATTCGTTGTTGTTGCCTTGTCATTGCTTGCGTGTCATGCATTGCATCTCATGTCATCATGTGCATTTCATTTGCATACATGTTCGTCCAATGCATCCGAGCTTTTTCCCCGTTGTTCGTTTTGCATTCCGGTGCTCCTATCTCCTCCGGTGGTCATTTCTACCTTTCTTTCGTGTGTGGGGATTAAACATTTTCGGATTGGACCGAGACCTGCCAAGCGGCCTTGGTTTACTACCGGTAGACCGCCTGTCAATTTTCGTACCATTTGGACTTCGTTTGATACTCCAACGGTTAACCGAGGGACCGAAAAGGCCTCGTGTGTGTTGTAGCCCAACATCCTTCCAATTTGGCCCAAAACCCACCTAAACCCCCTCCATCATCTCGGTCGTTCGATCATGATCGCGTGGCCGAAAACCGCACCTCATTTGGACTCTCCTAGCTCCCTCTACCTATAAAAGAGCACCCCTCCCTGAAATTTCGGATCATTTCGCGGATGAACCCTAGATCTCACCTCCCTCCGCGCCGCCGGACATGTCCGTTCACCGGCGGACGCGTCCACTGCCGCCGCCACGTTGCTTCGACCAATCGAGCGCCGCCACGTCAGCGCGCCGCCTCCCGCGCCCAATCACAGCACGCCACTTGGCGCCCCGCCGCCCGCGCCTCCCACCGGCCCGCTCGGCCCAAGGCCGGCCCCCTCCTCCGCGCGTTCGGGCCGCGCGTCGCCCGCAGCGCCCGACGCCGCCCGCCTCTTCCTCCGCGCCGCCTCGCCGCCGACCAGCGCGCCTCGCCACCCGCCGCACTCTCCTTGCCGGCGCAGCCACGCCCGCGACCACCGCCGCCGTTCGCTCGCGCCGGCGTGCGCCTCTCCTCCGGCCAGATCCAGGCAGGAGCCGGCCGGATCCGGCGGCCCCAACCTCCTCTCCGGCGATCCCCGGCGTTCCCGGCGAGCTCCGGTCATCCTCGAAGTCCGTGCCATGAAACCCTAGATCTGGAGGTATAATTTCACTGTCCCCGAAATTCCCAGACCCATATGCCCATGTTCATCGCATCGTAACTTTGCATCCGTAGATCCATTTTGGGCATATAGCATATCAAAATGTTCATCCCAGTGAGTACATCATTTCATCTCATTGCATCATTTTCATTTGAGTTCATCTTGATGCCTGAAATGCTGTTAGAAGAATGCTATTTGAGATATTTGTCAGATCTGCTGCTCCAATTAGTTATTTGTCATTTTTGCCATGATTATTGTGTGCATGATATGCCCCTGAGCTCTGCATGAGTTTTGTTATATGTTTTGCCATCTATCCAGAGGTGCAACCCATGTATTTTTGTGATGTGTGTGGTGCCTGGCACAAGCTTGCAAAGTGGAGCATTCGTTAATGCTGATTTCAGGGACTTAGCATTTCCACCAAGTCCTTGGACTGTTTATCTCATATTGCCATATGTTCATGTTGTTTCCTAGTGATCCGTGCCTCTTTTGAGGATGATCAGTAAGGATGTTTTGTTAATATTGTAGTGCTCTATCCATCCATGTCTTTGTTTGAAATTATGGAGCACCCTATATTGAGTCAATCGAGCTCTACTTTTGTCATTTCGTGAATCTGGTCAGATTTTCTACTTGTTAGCAATTTTGCCGAGGATGTTGTAGTTGATCTGTGCATGCTATGTTATTGTTCTTGCCATGTCTAGCTTGTATTTTGTGTATTCTTGATGGGTGCATGCTTAGATTGTCATGACTTGCTCTGTAGTGAGTGCATCGAGCTCATAAACATGCCTACTTGATATCTGTTTCAGCATGCTCCAGTTTTCGCCAAGTCTGAGAACTGATTATGTTTTTGCCATGTTCACATGCTTGCAAATGTATTTTCTGATCCCTTTTGGCTCAAGTTCACTAAAGGACTTTTGTTAAGCTCTTTGAGTAGCTCCATGACATGCTTTAAATTGCCATGTTCAGGTCCTGTAGCATATAGTTTTCATGCTCCAAAGTGTGCTACCTGATCTGAAATTCCAGACAAGTGTTAATTTCACTAAGTCTGAAATCTGTTTACCAAATGCATTTTTGCCATGCTTGTTTGAACCTGTTAATGGATGAATTGGCCATAGCTCAGTGCTAGACTTTTGTTAAGCATCATGAATGGATCCCTGCCATATATTTTGATGCCATGTTTGGGTGCTGTAGCATGTTCATCTTGTTGCATTTAGATGGCTACTTGCTGTAAATCGCAGAACGTGGTCATATTTGAATTGCTTGCCATTTCCAAACCGTAACTCCGATTCCGGTGATCTTTATATCGTTTTCAACCGATTTCACCTCACCTTTCCAGTGGCATACTTGGATTTCCAAGTTGAGGCCAGGTTTATTCATCTCTTGTCAAATCATGCATATGCATCGCATTCCGCATCCCGCATATCATACCATGTTCATGTGTGGCTTGTTTACTATGTTGTGTGCTTCTTTCCGGTGTTGCTTCTTCGGGTTGGTTCCTGTAACATCACGTTTGTGAGGACTCGTTCGTCTATGTCCGTTTGTCTTCTTCATGGACTCGTTCTTCTTCCTTGCGGGATTTCAGGCAAGATGACCATACCCTCGAAATCACTTCTACCTTTGCTTGCTAGTTGCTCGCTCTTTTGCTATGCCTATGCTGCGATACCTACCACTTGCTTATCATGCCTCCCATATTGTTGACCAAGCCTCTAACCCACCTTGTCGTAGCAAACCGTTGTTTGGCTATGTTACCGCTTTGCTCAGCCCCTCTTATAGCGTTGTTAGTTGCAGGTGAAGTTTGAAGTATGTTCCTTGTTGGAACATGGAGTTGTTGTTCCTTGTTGGAACATGTTTACTTGTTGGGATATCACTATATATATTATTTAATTAATGCATCTATATACTTGGTAAAGGGTGGAAGGCTCGGCCCTATGCCTGGTGTTTTGTTCCACTTTTGCCGCCCTAGTTTCCGTCATATCGGTGTTATGTTCCCGAATTTTGCGTCCCTTACGCGGTTGGGTAATAATGGGAACCCCTTGACAGTTCGCCTTGAATAAAACTCTTCCAGCAATGCCCAACATTGGTCTTACCATTCGCCACCTAGTCTTTTCTTTTCCCTTGGGGGTCGCGCGCCCAAGGGTCATCATTATTTTAACCCCCCGGGTCAGTGCTCCTCTGAGTGTTGGTCCAACCGAGCGATGCCCGGGGCTACCAGGGGCAACTCTGGGCTGGCCTACCTGACGTCTTGCTCATCCAGTGTGCCATGAGAACAAGATATGTGCAGCTCCTATCGGGATTTATCGGCACATCTGGGTGGTGTTGCTGGATTTGTTTTAACTTGTCGAAGTGTCCTGTAGAACCGAGATACCGAGTCTGATCGGAATGTCTCGGGAGGAGGTCTATTCCTTCGTTGACCGTGAGAGCTTATGATGGGCTAAGTTGGGACACCCCTGCAGGGATTGAACTTTCGAAAGCCGTGCCCGCGGTTATGGGCAGATGGGAATTTGTTAATGTCCGGTTGTAGAAAACCTGAAGTTGACCTTAATTAAAATGCATCAACCGCGTGCGTAACCGTGATGGTCTCTTTCCGGCGGAGTCCGGGAAGTGAACACGGTGTTGGAGTTATGCTTGACGTAGGTTGTTTTAGGATCACTTCTTGATCATAGATTTCTCGAACGTGCTTTGCCTTCTCTTCTCGCTCTCTTTTGCGTATGTTAGCCACCATATATGCTAGTCGCTTGCTGCAGCTCCACCTCATACCTTTACCTTACCCATAAGCTTAAATAGTCTTGATCGCGAGGGTGCGAGATTGCTGAGTCCCCGTGACTCACAGATACTTCCAAAACCAGCTTGCAGGTGCCGTTGAACCATACAGTTGATGCAACCAAGCTCAAGAGGAGCTCGATGAAGATCTTGTCCTTTGTGTTGTTTCGTTCTAGTTGATCAGTAGTGGAGCCCAGTGGGGTCGATCGGGGGACCTTGTCGCATTTGGGGTTCTTCTTTTATTTTGGTTCCGTAGTCGGACCTTGTTTGTATCTGGATGATGTAATGCTTTATTCATGTATTGTGTGAAGTGGCGATTGTAAGCCAACTATGTATCTCTTTTCCCTTATGTATTACATGGGTTGTGTGAAGATTACCTCACTTGCGACATTGCTTTCAATGTGGTTATGCCTCTAGGTCGTGCTTCGACACGTGGGAGATATAGCCGCATCGAGGGCGTTACACCCTAGGCACGCCCCATGTAGGAGGAGTCCTACTTGGGCTCCTTGCAGGATTCGCCCCCCCCCCCCTTCCTTTTATCGGAGGAGGAAAGGGGGAAGAAGAGCGAGATGGAGAAGGAAAGGGGGGCGCCGCCCCTCCCCTAGTACAATTTGGAATCCTCCCTTGTGGGGGACGCGCCACCCCTATGTGGGCCGGTGTGCCTCCCTCCTATGGCCCATATCTTCCCCCGGGGGGTTCCGGTAACCCCCCCCCCCCCCCGGGTACTCCGATATGTACCTGATACATTCTGAAACACTTCTGGTGTCCGAATACTATCATCCAATATATCAATCTTTACCTCTCGGCCATTTCCAGACTCTTCCTCATGTCTGTGATCTCATCTGGGACTCCGAACAACATTCGGTCACCAAATCACATAACTCATATAATACAAATCGTCATCGAACATTAAGCGTGTGGACCCTACGGGTTCGAGAACTATGTAGACATGACCGAGACACCTCTCCGGTCAATAACCAATAGCGGAACCTGAATGCTCATATTGGCTCCTACATATTCTATGAAGATCTTTATCGGTCAAACCGTAATGATAACATACGTCATTCCATTTGTCATCGGTATGTTACTTGCCCGAGATTCGATCGTCGGTATCTTCATACATAGTTCAATCTCGTTGCCGGCAAGTCTCTTTACTCGTTCCATAATGCATCATCCCGCAACTAACTCATTAGTCACATTGCTTGCAAGGCTTATCATGATGTGCATTACCGAGAGGGCCCAGAGATACCTCTCTGATACTCAGAGTGACAAATTCTAATCTCGATCTATGCCAACCCAACAAACACCTTCGGAGATACCTATAGAGAATCTTTATAATCGCCCAGTTACGTTGTGACGTTTGATAGCACATAAGGTATTCCTCCGGTATTCGGGTGTTGCATAATCTCATAGTCAAAGGAATATGTATAAGTCATGAAGAAAGCAGTAGCAATAAAACTTAACGAACATTATGCTAAGATAACGGATGGGTCTTGTCCATCACATCATTCTCCTAATGATGTGACCCCGTTTATCAAATGACAACTCATATCTATGATTAGGAAACTTAACCATCTTTGATTAACGAGATAGTCTAGAGGCTTACTAGGGACATTGTGTTTTGTCTATGTATTCACATATGTATCAAGTTTTCGGTTAATACAATCCTAGCATGAATAATAAACATTTATCATGATATAAGGAAATATAAATAACAACTTTATTATTGCCTCTAGGGCATATTTCCTTCAGACACGGGGGCCACCGACCACATCATTGATACGTCTCCAACGTATCTATAATTTTTGATTGTTTCATGCTATTATATTGTCTGTTTTGCATGTTTTATATACATTAATATGCTATTTTATATTATTTTTGTACTAACTTATTAACCTACAGCCGAGTGTCAGTTTCTGTTTTTTCCTTATTTTTGAGTTTTACAGAAAAGGAATATCAAACAGAGTCTAAACGGAATAAAACTTTCGCGATGATTTTTCTTGAACCAGAAGACACCCACGTAACTTGGAGAGAGGGTCAGAAGAGTCCCAAGGAGGACACAAGCCTCAGGGGCGCGCCCTAAGGGCTTGTGGGGCCCTCGGGAGCCCCTAACCCTAAATCCACCTCTATAAATTCTCAAATATTTCCAAATGACCAGAGGCGTCCACCAAAATACTTTTCCGCCGCTGTAACCTTCTGTACACGTGAGATCCCATCTTGAGACCTTTTCTGGCCCTCTGTCGGAGAGGGATTCGATCACGGAGGGTTTCTACATCAACCCTATATATTGTTGAGATAAGTCTGTTGTCCAGACGCCTAGATCTCCTTTAACTAAACCATGTATATCAGCTATGCCATGTGCTGCTCTAGAGCACGTATATAAATACATCCCCGAGGCCATCATGTTGATTGTGCCGATCCAATCTCTTTCTCTTGTTTTACAACCAAGGTTGCAAATGACTGGCCAAATTACTCTACATGAGACGCGAAGAGGAGACGAAGAAGGTGATGATATGAACACACGTGGTGAACCCACGATAAACCCTTGTCGTCCAGCGGCCGGGTAGATGGATGGATTTTGGCAGCCAGTTAATGGAGGTCAGCGTCACCGGCCACGATCAATAAGCCAACAAGAAGCCAGTCATTACTAAACTAAACTGTGTTCTCGTCTGGCCGAGTTTGCTTCTATATATGCTCTCGCTCGCCCATCTCAACGGACCCCGGCACACTCATGCAATCATGCTGGTCATTTTCCATCGGTAATGGCGCTGTCGTGCGTGTCCCGTAGCACGGCTTCATCATAAGATCCTGGACGAGGCGGGTCCGGCGCACTGGGGACGGACACGTCGGCTCGATCCGGTGTCCCGCCGATGGGAGCCAGGCCCCGTCTGCCGTGATAAGGTTCGGTGGGGAGGTGCGGGAGGGTGGTGGCTCGTAGCCGCGTCCCGCTGTCTATAGTCTACTCCGGTACCACTCTCCGCCTCTCCGTGCGTCCTAGTGCAACGGTGCCGTGAGGTCTCACTCTTCTCCTTTGGGTGAACGTGAACCTGTGGCGGATAACGTGGCCGTCGAGGTGGTGGTAGTACTTATTTACTGTACACAGTCCAGCAGATGGTGCATGCTGCACAGCCGCTACTCCTCTGATCTCCGGACGAAGAGACAGGCATGTGTCGACGTCTCCGGAACGGCGATTGCTCACACGGCACCTTTTATTCTCTCTTGTGGGAGAATGAAAGCAATGCGGCCGTTTCACCTTTCTACATTTTGTAGTCCAGTGGCATGAGCTTCCGGAGGAAGAGAAAGCGTTGCTTCATTCACGGGAGGATTCATTGAATCACGCGTGTCCGTCCAAACAATTTTCTATCAAACGTGACGACAGTGAAATACAGCTAGTGTATATATATAGGGCCAAGAGGCCGTTTGACGTTTTTGATTTGTATAAAGCACCCAAAGTGACGTGTAACAACGTGCGTTCCTAACACTGATGTAGTACACGATGAGTGGATGACTACGACGCCCGAAAGGGACGAAATCTGCTCGCCTTGCCCACTTTCCATTTCGAACGTGGAAGCGGAACTGGTTCGCGCTGCCGGTATCGGCGGGCCTCGGAGCATCCATGTCGCTTCTCCTCCTCTCTGGGTAGAGAAGCATCGATACGGCTGGGCCACGGCACAGCCACGTCAGCTTAAGTTTGCCGGAAGGATGGCGCAACTTCCCACGGATACTCCAGCGCCCCACTGCCACCAAGAAGCATATGATGTGTGCATCCAGCCATCCAGTGATTTCCGTTTGACGCTAGGCCCCAGATGATCTTTCTATACCAAGGATTATTTTCATATTTTTTCCTTATTTTTCTTCTAATAAAAAGAGTATTACCCCGGGCTCTATGTCAGGTGATGCACACAACCATATCTCCGACCGTACAGTATATTGTACTAGACGATAGACGATATTACTGGTACTTATCCTCAAAAAAAAGTACCGGAAAAAATAGCGAAACCTAGCCGCCGCCATAAGGAGAGCCGCTCCTTCCCGCGCCGTCTTCCGCCGGCTCCCTTTTGATTGGGGGGGGGGGGGGGGGGGGGGGGCCAAGAAGCTTAGGATTTTGGATCGTTTGGTGTCTTGACTTCGGCGGCGGCGACGGTGATGCTGAATAAACCGGATTCTTCTCCGGTGAGGCGATCGTCTTTATTGTCGTGAAGGATCTGGGAACCATCCTGTTCAAGCGGGGATGTTGTGGCGACCGCGGCATAATTGCGGTGGACATGTGTCCTCGGTCTTCGCCGTTGCGACGACGTCTGCTTCAGCGTGGACGCAAAGCTTGGGAGGTAGTCGAGGAGCGGATGTAGATTATGGTCTGCATCGACGACATCTGGAAAACAAAATGTGTGTTGGGCTCGTGGTTCGTGGATGGCAGGTATGGCTTCCTCCTCCGGCGTCTTAGTCATGTGGGGGTTGCCAGATCTTGAGTTCGATAGCGTGTCCGGGGTGTTGCCCCAGTCTGATTCGTTCAACGGTAATGGTTTTGTCTTTGGCGAGCCACCTTGGAGTCTGCAAAGCTGCATATCAGCGATGGAGCCGCGTCAAGCTCGGGTGAGAAGGTGATTCGTCATTTTTTTCGGTGGCTGCTATGGTGGCGCCGGAGGCAGGTGACAGGCACTGGTGTGAAGCTCAGAGATATTTTGTTGTCTTTTCAATTTTCTCATATTGGTCAATATATGACTTATAATTTAATCTTTATGATATAACTAAGACACATATTATTATGAAAAAAAGATAATACCAGTACTTGTTCAAGACTCCTTTCATTCGGACGGATTCTACAGTGATTTTAGAGGGTTCGAATTATTAGTTTTCTTTTTCCTACGGCGATCATTTGATTCGTATGATTGGAATTTTCAAAAATTCTCATGTAACATCTATTCGTAGGAAAAATATTATCCACTCAAACTTTTTGGTAGAATGTTTTGTTTTGTTTTATCTGTGCTATCAAACACTCTTTTACTTATATTTATATTGTTTATATTATAATCACATAGGATACAAGAAGACATGTCACCTCATTCTTATGTTATTCTTATTTCTACATTTTTAGAAATCTGCAAATCTAGGAGGCCCTCCCTGTCCTACAGCTCTTTGCCCATCAAATGGCGTGGTACAACTATTTCTTATGAACTAGATGATGCCCCGCACGTTGTTGCGGGAATGTTTGCAATATTTCAATGAGATTTTAATTATATGAAATATGAATTCTTGAAACAATAGTTTTTGAAAGTATATAAGAATTAAATGTAAACAGCATAATAAAATGAAATTTTATATGCATGCATGTTGTAGTGGATTTTTAATATGAATAGCTGCATGTTGAGGTGGGCATTTTCCTTATGCATGTTAAATGATGAGGTGGCATACTTGCATGTTAAGAGAAATATATTAGTAGCGGCTAGCTATTTAGATATAGAAGATATCACACCACCTTCATACTTATTCATTATACTCCACCAAATCCGATAGGGAGGGGATAAGACAACTCCAACAGAGTCGTCATAGGCCCCGATTGCCATAATAATTGTGTCTTTATAAAAAGACGCACTCTAGTAGCATAATAGTCATATGGCCTCGAGCCCTCGAGTGGCCACAATTTATGTACAAGTTCCATATTTAGCCCGAGCCTTCAAATGTGTGTTCCATTCATCGGCAGAATTAACAAATTTGACCTCAAAGCGAAAATATTTCACAAACTAAACTGTTTTCAAAAATATTTCACACCGCTGACCCTTTTGTGCAGCTCCCAACAGTAAGGCGCTGCACTCTACTGTGCAATTCCTTACAGTTAGGCGCTGCACAGTGTAGTGCAGCTCCTTACAGCTAGGCGTTGCACAGTGTGGCGCCTGTGTGTTAGGCGCTGCACAGTAAGAGTGTAGCGTCTTGCTGTTGAGCGCTGCACATTAGAGGTCAGCTGGGTGAAATATTTTTAAACATAGTTTAGTTTGTGAAATAGTTTCGTTCTGAGATCAAATTTATGTTTTTTGCTCCATTCATCAATGGTCATGCGGGAGGGAAGTTTCATCTGTCTCCTCAGCCTTCCACGTCTCTCATCTTCTCCCTGCCAATGGCACACAGAGGGCCAGACGACCACAGCATCGAAAGCGTGCCAACGACAGTCGTCGCATGCCAACTGTCTGCGGCCTCTTCCATCACCCACTATGTTTTCCAGACACCCGCCACTTGAGACTATAAAAAGTCAGTCGTCATGATTGAATACAGATGCCCTTATTCCACATGACCATGGTGACATTCACCAAGACAAAGTATGTTCTATTGGACCTTGCCCTCCACGAAAAAGTCGTCCCCAACCTCGACTATGACTAGCAGGAACATGACAAAAACAAAGGTCGTCAGACCATTACATTGTCATGCGTAAAGAACAAATGGGCTCCTCATATATGATGTGCCCCGTACATTGCATTCATTGTGGTGGGGAGCAACTAGTGCTTCTCAAAAAACGTAAGAAGTCGTGAGTTTAATCTATTCTACCCCTATACAATCATTTTGTAATGCAATGTTATTTTAAATTAGTGTATTCATTCTTAAAATTAAGTGTGTTTTGATTGTTAAGTTGACACAGAAAAATAATAATGGCAATTGTGTGATTGCGCACAACAACAATAAACATTGTATCTATCTAAAACATGCTACTTGTCTTATATGGCTATGCTAAAGTTGTTGCTTTTTCCGGAAAGAATCAGATTTATCATAAGGGTTCATCGAAGGTACAAAGTATCTTGAACACAATAAAATTTACATCGAGATTCTGAGACCATCAAATAACCACTACTGCCATCAGAATAAGCCGTTGACATGTCGGCGTCACCGCACTCTTATGCGACGCCGCTCCCTCACCGAAGCCGGCTTGGCCTTCTCGATGACAACCAGAAAGTCTTCGTGCACGTGACCCTAAGGACCGGCGCCCTGTAGCCATAGTCATCGCCGTTGAGCCGTCGCATAAATCTGAAGCATTTGACACCAACTCTCATCACATGATGAGAAACCTTAACCGCGCCGTACCAAGAAGGTAGAAATATACGCCAGACCTTCGTGGAGTACGTCCAAACGGATGAACTTGAGAAGAATCGAAGCCCGAAAGACAAACTTGAAGAAGAAGAAACGAATTCATCCGCATGAGCGCCACACCTGCGAGGACTAAAAACTTCAAACTAAACTACTAATCGGAGCACAGGCATCGGCTTCTCCTTCCCATCACCGATCGCTGAAGCGGCGGACAGAGAGGAGACGAATCCATGTGTTTTTCAATGAAGTGTGGAGAAGAAAAATTGCCCTAGCAGTGGCCAGTGGGACTATGCTAGGTGTCTGCACAGCGAGGCCGAATGCTATAACAATCCGCTCGGGCACGGCAGCAGATATCCAGGAGTAAATATCTCGAGCATTTTGACCAAACGTTATTCTTGGCCGTCAATTCAGTGAAGGCCAAATGCAAGTCGGTGTTCGGAACATCTGCCGACACATCGCGGGCGAGAGCCATGGACGCAGAGTATTGCGCATTATTCAGAAAATTCAACCCGCGGCTGTTGGGCCCACTGTCCGGTGTTCAATCCGCGGCTGTTGGGCCCACTGTCCGGTGGAGCCTGCCACTGCTAGCCTCGAGTGTCTGGACCTTGGTGGTGCCATGTTCGTGCAATTTTGCTCCACCCCCCGTGGCCCCGTGGGTCCTCACCTGCTCGTTTTCGTGGGTCCCATTCGCGGAGACGAGCAGCACACTGGGATTTTCAGCGCCTGGCTGTTGCATGCCTGTCTTTTTTTTCTCCGTAGCTTCTGCCGAAATTGATGGAAAATGATTTGCACTGGGGGTCCCTTTTTAAAAAGACAGCGAAACATTGGACAGAATGGGCCCTGCCCATCACTGTGACCACTATCAAAGTCTAGTAGTACTACCACGAAAAGGAGGGGAAGGACAGTATAAAGTCGCTGCTTGCGCTCTCTGTAAAAAGGCCACGAAACCAGAGGAATACCGCGGCGCCAAGGGTGGCTTTCCTCCTCCTTTCTTTCTTCCACGTTGGTTGATCGTCTGCGCCTCAAGCGTCATGTCGTCGTCGTCCTCGCTTGCCTGCCCTGGAAGCTGCCATGGTGGAATCAAGCTGGCCACGGGCAGCTGCCATGCCCGCGGCCGCACCGGCGTCCGTGTGAGTTTGCCCTTTGTACGGGCTTTGCTTTCCGCGTCTTGCGGAAATGGTCCGATCGATCTTCAAGCTTTCGCTCATTTCTTATAATCCTGTCCTCCCGTCGTAAATGTCCGCCTGATTGTTTTGATTTGTTGGTTGCTGTGCATTTTCTCCTCGGTGATCCAACTTGGCCGTCATCTTTTTCTTCGGTGTTCGAATATCTTTTGAAGCCCGGCGTCAAAGTACTACTCTCTTTTCCCCCTAGAGGCATATCCGTGATGATCTTGATGTGTTGCTTATGCCCAATGCGTTGCTCAGATTTTATCAGTTTTGCCATTTTGTGCCCATTGCAGCACAACAGCATTGCTGTGCTGTAATTCTGAAGGTTTTATTGCCTAAAAAAATGATTCAGATGCACTCATTCCGTTTCTTTTTTTTGAACACCAATACAGATACAAGCACTCATATACAAGTGAATACACTCATCCCTATGAGCATCCCCGAAAGACTGAGCCGGCATATCACCTTGAGATTTGCGAAGTCACCGTATGCACCTCGTCATCGACGAGAACGTCCCCCCCCCCCCCCCCCCCCCCCCCCCCCCACTGAATGCGCATCGCCAGAAATCCTGAAATAAATGCGAGCACCAGGATTTGAACCCTGATGAGCTGGGATACCAGAGTCTCTCTAACCATCCAACCATAAGTTGGTTCGCCACTCACTCCATCCCCTAACCTAGTAAACTTTTTTTAAGCTAAACAGCTTGAGAAATGTTCTTATATTACGAGATGGAGTAGTAGACAATAGATATTAGATTGATGGAAAATATCCACTCGATCACAATAACTGAAAGAGGTAATTGCAACTCCCATTTTTATATACGGGCCACTGGAAGAACAGACATATGCACCCATGCTCAAGAAAACACAACATATTAGTAAAACTCCTATATAGAAAGCTCACTTGTCAAATGTAGCAAGAAGTGATTAGCAATTAGAGTACCGCATTCGCAATTGCTTTGATTTTCGGAAATCATACCTGGCGAACCATTGCTGGGGGTGCGATCCCGACAACCTTCTCCAAAGCCGTCGGATCTAGATCCAACGCTGATGGTGACAATTTTATGCCATACCCACAATTTAAACAAACTGCAACTGCTAGCCTTGTGTGTGTGTGTGTGGGGGGGGGGGGGGGGGGGGGGGGGGGGGGTTGCAAAAGCCACCTAACTAGATTTTTGGGGGATCAAGCCTACAATTAGGACAACTCCAATACTGTATATCAAATCTCCCTTGATCGTCCAGTTCGAACATAAATTGCCATCCAAATATGTGCTTCAAATGTCCGTGGACGCATTTTAAATGTCCGAAATACCATAAAACCATACCAAATCCGTGAAAGGTCTGTGAGCGACCTGACTCATGCCACGTAAGCCTCAGACTACACAGGCCTATCCAAAAGTCTCTCCGCAGCTTCCGCTCCAAAGTTCATCTGCTCTCGGCGCCGTATTCATGCCGGTCCAAATAATCATGACCTATCACTGTCGTATGCTGACCGAATGGTGAGGCACTCAACCGGCGCCGCAGTAAAAAAAACCCGCCGCTCGCTCTCTGTGCCTCATTAATGTCGAATCGAGAGACGTGGCCGGACAATCCGATGGGAAGACTTCCTACTGCATTGAAATTGCCGCTGAATGTTCGTCTGCCTACCCGGCATTCAACCGGCGAGGCGCCCGAGAAACTAATTTCGGCGCCTGCATTCAAATTGGCGCTTGATCTGCCTGACGCCCAGCATTTAAAGACGATCGTCCACAACACAAACCATACCACCTCCGAGCTCCATCTCGCATAGTCTGTTGTCGGGGCACCATTGCTTTCCTTCCTCCTCCTTCCACGATAGTTGGTTCAAATCGCTCGGATCTGCCGCATGTGCTGGAAGTGTTGGGGAACGTAGTAATTTTAAAAAAATTCCTACGCACACGCAAGATCATGATGATGCATAGCAACGAGAGAGGAGAGTGTTGTCTACATCCCCTCGTAGACCGAAAACGGAAGCGTTAGCACAACGCGGTTGATGTAGTCGTACGTCTTCACGGCCCGACCGATCAAGCACCGAAACTACGGCACCTCCGAGTTCTAGCACACGTTCAGCTCGATGACGATCCCCGGACTCTGATCCAGCAGAATGTCGGGGAAGAGTTCCGCCAGCACGACGGCGTGGTGACGATCTTGATATTCTACTGTCGCAGGGCTTCGCCTAAGCACCGCTACAAATATTCTCGAGGATTATGGTGGAGGGGGGCATCGCACACGGCTAAGAGACCAATGATCAATTGTTGTGTCTCTGGGGTGCCCCCTGCCCCTGTATATAAAGGAGCAAGGGGGAGGAGGTGCGACCAGGCAAGGGGCGCGCCAGGAGGAGTCCTACTCCCACCGGGAGTAGGACTCCCCCCTTTTCCATGTTGGACTACGACTTGGGGGGAAGGAGAGAAAGAGGGGAAAGGAAAGGGGGGCGCCGCCCCCCCCTCCTTGTCCAATTCAGACTTGGGGGGGGAGGGGTGCGCGGCTGCCCCTTGGCCACCTCTCTACTTCCTCCATTAGGCCCATTAGGTTACCGGGGTGTTCCGGTAACCTCCCGGTACTCCGGTAAAATGCCGATTTCACCCGGAACACTTTCGATGTCCAAACATAGGCTTCCAATATATCAATCTTTATGTCTCGACCATTTCAAGACTCCTCGTCATGTCCGTGATCACATCCGGGACTCCGAACAACCTTCGGTACATCAAAACATATAAACTCATAATGAAACTGTCATCGTAACGTTAAGCGTGCGGACCCTACGGGTTCGAGAACAATGTAGACATAACCAAGACACGTCTCCGGTCAATAACCAATAGCGGAACCTGGATGCTCATATTGGCTCCTACATATTCTACGAAGATCTTTATCGGTCAGACCGCATAACAACATACGTTGTTCCCTTTGTCATTGGTATGTTACTTGCCCGAGATTCGATCGTCGGTATCTTAATACCTAGTTCAATCTCATTACCGAGAAGTCTCTTTACTCGTTCTGTAATACATCATTCCGCAACTAACTCATTAGCTGCAATGCTTGCAAGGCTTTAAGTGATGTGCATTACCGAGAGGGGCCAGAGATACCTCTCCGACAATCGGAGTGACAAATCCTAATCTCGAAATACGCCAACCCAACAAGTACCTTCGGAGACACCTATAGAGCACCTTTATAATCACCCAGTTACGTTGTGACGTTTGGTAGCACACAAAGTGTTCCTCCAGTAAACGGGAGTTGCATAATCTCATAGTCATAGGAACATGTATAAGTCATGAAGAAAGCAATAGCAAAAAATTAAATGATCAAGTGCTATGCTAACAGAATGGGTCAAGTCAATCACATCATTCTCCTAATGATGTGATCCCGTTAATCAAATGACAACTCATGTCTATGGTTAGGAAACATAACCATCTTTGATCAACGAGCTAGTCAAGTAGAGGCATACTAGTGACACTCTGTTTGTCTATGTATTCACACATGTATTATGTTTCCGGTTAATACAATTCTAGCATGAATAATAAACATTTATCATGAAACAAGGAAATAAATAATAACTTCATTATTGCCTCTAGGGCATATTTCCTTCAGTCTCCCACTTGCACTAGAGTCAATAATCTAGTTCACATCGCCATGTGATTAACACCCATAGTTCACATCGTCATGTGACCAACACCCAAAGGGTTTACTAGATTCAATAATCTAGCTAGTTCACATCGCTATGTGATTAACGCCCAAAGAGTACTAGGGTGTGATCATGTTTTGCTTGTGAGAGAAGTTTAGTCAACGGGTCTGCCACATTCAGATCCGTAAGTATTTTGCAAATTTCTATGTCAACAATGCTCTGCACTAAGCTACTCTAGCTAATTGCTCCCACTTTCAATATGTATCCATATTGAGACTTTGAGTCATCTGGATCAGTGTCAAAACTTGCATCGACGTAACCCTTTACGACGAACCTTTTGTCACCTCCATAATCGAGAAACATATCCTTATTCCACTAAGGATAATTTTGACCAATGTCCAGTGATCTACTCCTAGATCACTATTGTACTCCCTTGCCAAACTTAGGGCAGGGTATACAATAGGTCTGGTACACAGCATGGCATACTTTATAGAACCTATGGCTAAGGCATAGTGAATGACTTTCATTCTCTCTCTATCTTCTGCCGTGGTTGGGTTTTGAGTCTTACTCAACTTCAAACCTTGTAACACAGGCAAGAACTCCTTCTTTGACTGTTCCATTTTGAACTACTTCAAAATCTTGTCAAGGTATGTACTCATTGAAAAACTTATCAAGCGTCTTGATCTATCTCTATAGATCTTGATGCTCAATATGTAAGCAGCTTCACCGAGGTCTTTCTTTGAAAAACTCCTTTCAAACATTCCTTTATGCTTTGCAGAATAATTCTACATTATCTCCGATCAACAATATGTCATTCACATATATTTATCAGAAATGTTGTAGTGCTCCCACTCACTTTCTTCTAAATACAGGCTTCACCGCAAGTTTGTATAAAACTATATGCTTTGATCAACTTATCAAAGCGTATATTCCAACTCCGAGATGCTTGCACCAGTCCATAGATGGATCGCTGGAGCTTGCATATTTTGTTAGCACCTTTAGAACTGACAAAACCTTCTGGTTGCATCATATACAACTCTTCTTTAATAAATTCATTAAGGAATGTAGTTTTGTTTATCCATTTGCTAGATTTCATAAAATGCGGCAATTGCTAACATGATTCGGACAGACTTAAGCATAGATACGAGTGAGAAACTCTCATCGTAGTCAACACCTTGAACTTGTCGAAAACCTTTTGCGACAATTCTAGCTTTGTAGATAGTAACACTACTATCACCGTCCGTCTTCCTCTTGAAGATCCATTTATTTTTTATGGCTTGCTGATCATCGGGCAAGTCAACCAAAGTCCACACTTTGTTCTCATACATGGATCCCATCTCAGATTTTATGGCCTCAAGCCATTTCACAGAATCTGGGCTCATCATCGCTTCCTCATAGTTCATAGGCTCGTCATGGTCAAGTAACATGACCTCCAGAACAGGATTACCGTACCACTCTGGTGCGGATCTCACTCTGGTTTACCTACAAGGTTCGGTAGTAACTTGATCTGAAGTTTACATGATCATCATCATTAGCTTCCTCACTAATTGGTGTAGTAGTCACAGGAACAGATTTCTGTGGTGAACTACTTTCCAATAAGGGAGCAGGTACAGTTACATCATCAAGTTCTACTTTCCTCCCACTCACTTCTTTCGAGAGAAACTCCTTCTCTAGAAAGGATCCATTCTCAGCAATGAATATCTTGCCTTCGGATAGAAGGTGTACCCAACATTTTCTATTGGGTATCCTATGAAGATGCACTACTCCGATTTGGGTTTGAGCTTATCAGGTTGAAACTTTTTCACATAAGCATCGCAACCTCAAACTTTAAGAAACGATAGCTTATGTTTCTTGCCAAATCATAGTTCATACGGTGTCATCTCAACAGATTTAGATGGTGCCCTATTTAATGTGAATGTAGCTGTCTCTAATGCATAACCCCAAAACGATAGCGGTAAATTGGTAAGAGACATCATAGATCGCACCATATCTAATAAAGCACAGTTACGACATACGGACACACCATTACACTGTGGTGTTCCAGGTGGCGTGAGTAATGAAACTATTTCACATTGTTTTAACTGAAGGTCAAACTCGTAACTCAAATATTTTACTTCTGCGATCATATCGTAGAAACTTTTATTTTTGTTACAATGATTCTCCACTTCACTCTGAAATTCTTTGAACTTTTCAAATGTTTCAGACTTGTGTTTCATCAAGTAGATATACTCATATCTGCTCAAATCATCTGTGAAGATCAGAAAGTAATGATACCTGCCGCGAGCCTCAATATTCATCGGACCATATACATCAGTATGTATGATTTCCAACAAATCTGTTGCTCGCTCCATTGTTCCGGAGAACGGAGTCTTAGTCATCTTGCCCATGAGGCATGGTTCGCAAGCATCAACTGATTCATAATCAAGTGATTCCAAAAACCCATCAGCATGGATTTTCTTCATGCGCTTTATACCAATATGACCTAACCGGCAGTGCCACAAATAAGTTGCACTATCATTATTAACTTTTGTAAGTGCATCTAGTGCCACCCCTAGTTGGTTTTGGAGTATTGACGACAAACCTAGTTGAGGGACTAATGTGTTTGTGAGAATTGCAGGATAACACAGGTAGAAGTCCCTCATTGATTCGGTTTTCCTACCAGAGATGACCCCTAAAAATGTATGAAGACATTGAAGTCAAAGGTGGTATATGAAGATATTCACATTGAAGACTATGACAAGAGAAGACACCACATGAAGCCTATGGAGCTCAAAGACTTAGATCTTTCGTAGTTCTCTTTCTTCTGTGTTGAGTCATAGGAACCACTGTACTGTTAAGTGGGGTCCAAGAGAACCAGTCGGAATGACTGAAGTGATGCTTAAACAAAACCTATGTCTTCGAGTGAAGACTTTGAGAGCGAATCTTGTCCAGAGTCGGGCAAGTCAGCTTTGCTTGAAGCCCAAGTAAATTTGCCGTGTGAGTTTGAAATCTGACCGTTGGAACACGTGTCAGTTCCTTAGTGACCTAGGGTCATTTCAAACAAATTAGGTCGGGTTGCCAAGTGGCTATAAATAGCCCACCCCCTACAACCATAAACGGTTGGCTGCTCAGATTCAGAGTACGGCTTTTGTCGTTTGAGAGCAACCCACCTCGAAGCCTTTGAGAGAGAATTCCTTGCGAGGATAAAGCCCTAACCACCTAGAGCCAAAGAGAATTAGGCATCACTTAAGTCTTCTTGTCTGTGTGATCTGAAGACTTATTACACTTGAGGACTGTGCATCCTCCAGCCGGTTAGGCGTTGTGTTCTGAGCATCCAAGAGACATTGTGGATTGCCGGTGAACGAAGTCTGTGAAGGTTTGGGAGTCTACCTTGAAGACTTACCAGAGTGATTGGACGAGGTCTGTCTGACCTTAGCTCAAGGGGAATACGGTGAGGACTGGGTGTCCTGAGCTACGTGTTCAGGACTGGGTGTCCGGGACTGTGTGTCCTAAGATTTAAATACCTAGCCACCCTAACCAGACGTACAGTTGTCACAGCAACTGGAACTGGTCCAACAAATCATTGTCTTCAGCGAGTCACTGGTTTCATCTTCCCTTCACTTTACTTACTGTTACTCCTTGTGAAGTCATTGTATGTTCGCACTATCTTTTGTCTTCACTGAGTGACTGCGTGTTCTGTGTGGCTTCACAATATCTTCCTACCTGATCCTTACTACATTGCTGCTATTAGTCATTGTGCTTTCACTCTATTGAATACTTGACTATGGCTTGCCTAGTGTAGTCTACCTTCCGCTGCAGGGTAATAGGTTTATTTCTATCGTTTGTCTTCATAACTTCCACGTTTTGAAGACTTTCATAAAAATCGCCTATTCACCCCCCTCTAGTCGATATAACGCACTTTCAATTGGTATCAGATCAAGGTGCTCCCTTGTTCTGTGTGATTCGTTTTAACCACCTGGAGTTTTAGCTATGTCGACTGCAGGGATAATTAAAGTCTCCGCTGCGTGCCCCGTCTTTGATGGAATTGAATATCCCTACTAGAAGAATAAGATGCGCATGCATCTTGAAGCCATTGACGTCGACCCATGGTATGTCGTCAAGAACGGCGTTCCCAAGGCTGGAGAAGGTCAAGAACGGCGTTCCCAAGGCTGGAGAAGGTGTCACTGTTGCTGATGTCAAGAAGTTCGTTCAACTGGACTCTACTGCCAAGAATATTATCTGTGGTCATCTGACCAAAGGACAGTACGGCCGTGTGAGTGCTTTGGAAACATCTAAGCTGGTCTGGGACTGACTCTCCCAGGTCAATGAAGGCGTCTCAACCCAGAGAGATCAGAGAATCAGTGTCCTTCGCAACCTCTTCAACCGCTTCAAGCGAAATGACAATGAGAATGTCCAGCTCACATTTGACCGACTCACTGACATCACAAATGAGCTTCAAGCCCTCGGCGCTACTGAGATCACCAAACATGAAGTCGTCAAGACACTACTGAGATCACTTGATAGTTCGTTTGACACCCTAGCCCTGATGATTCAAGAACGTCCTGATTTCAAGACACTCGATCTGTCTGACATACTTGAGAGGCTCAACACCCATGAGTTTCAGCTTTCTGAGAAAAGAGATATCTACGGTCCAAACTATGGGCAAACTCGTGCCTTGAAGGCAAAAGCTGTCTCCTCATCTGAAGAAGAATCTGACAGCAGTTCGGATGATCCTGAAGACATTGGAAGGGAACTTGCTATGCTTGTGAAGAAGTTCCAAAAATTCACCAAGAAGAAAGGTTTCAGAAAGTCTTCCCGATCAAGCTCAAGGAATGATGAAGCTTCTGCTCACGACTACAAGAAGAAAACATGTCACAAGTGCAAGAAACCTGGCCACTTCATCTCTGAGTGTCCACAGTGGGACAATAAGAACAAAACGAAGAAGAAGAGCAAGGAATATGACTCTGACGTCAAGAAGAAGAAGAAACACTCAAAGTCTTCTTCCAAGTCTTCCTCAAAGTCTTCATCACACAAGAAGAGCTCATCTGGCAAGGCACATGCGTTTGTTGGTAAGGAAATGGATTCAGAGGAGGAGTCCGCTTCTGAGGAGGCGGAGGTGGAGTCTGAGGAGGAGTCCGATTCAGGAGTCGCAAGTCTGGCTACAGCATACGTTGCCAAGTCCATCTTCAACACTGAAGACAATGACTTCATCACCGATACCGATGCAAATGACAAGGACTACTCCGCTTCTACCTACTGCTTCATGGCACGCGGTGCCAAGGTAAACACACGCACTACTCACTATCAAACATCTAGTGACGATGACTCTGATTGTGGTTCAAAACCCAGCTACAAAACACCTGCTAAAATTGCAACTGAACAACAGAAAGCTATGGAACATATTCAAAAACTGTTAGACAGAAGCGATGATCTGTTAGGTGCTGAAATGACTCGATCTGAATCATTAATTGAAGACATAAAAAATCTTCACGTTAAGTATGAGGAACTTGAAAGTCGTCATGAAACTCTCTCAACAACTCATGAAAAGCTTTCCTATGATTATCTTCAAAGGAAGCAAGATCTTGAGAAATTGAGAGCGGCTCATGAAGATCTTCAAAAGGAAAACGAGTCACTTCGCGCCGAACAGATCAGCTCCGCTCAGGAAGGATTTGAACCACCATGTCTTAAATGCATTGAGCGTGATAATGCTACTACTGTTGCTGAATGTTCTACTGCTGCTACTATTGCAATATCTTCAACTGTTGATGTGGGAACTAACCCCTCTGCTGAGGATTCCACTGCAATTGCTGATGAGAATGCTAGGTTGAAGACATTGCTTGAAACAGGGATGTACAAAAGTCTTAAAGGGCATCAGACACTATGTGATGTCCTCAAAAAGCAGATTTTGAACCGAAACCCGAGGAAAGAGGGTGTTGGGTTCGTAAGGAAAATGATGTTGGAAATATGCCCTAGAGGCAATAATAAATTGATTATTATTATATTTCCTTGTTCATGATAATCGTTTATTATCCATGCTAGAATTGTATTGATAGGAAACTCAGATACATGTGTGGATACATAGACAACACCATGTCCCTAGTAAGCCTCTAGTTGACTAGCTCGTTAATCAATAGATGGTTACGGTTTCCTAACCATGGACATTGGATGTCATTGATAACAGGATCACATCATTAGGAGAATGATGTGATGGACAAAGACCCAATCCTAAGCCTAGCACAAGATCATGTAGTTCATATGCTAAAGCTTTTCTAATGTCAAGTATCATTTCCTTAGACCATGAGATTGTGCAACTCCCGGATACCGTAGGAGTGCTTTGGGTGTGCCAAACGTCACAACGTAACTGGGTGGCTATAAAGGTACACTACAGGTATCTCCGAAAGTGTCTGTTGGGTTGGCACGAATCGAGACTGGGATTTGTCGCTCCAAGTAAACGGAGAGGTATCTCTGGGCCCACTCGGTAGGACATCATCATAATGTGCACAATGTGATCAAGGAGTTTATCACGGGATGATGTGTTACGGAACGAGTAAAGAGACTTGCGGGTAACGAGATTGAACAAGGTATCGGGATACCGACGATCGAATCTCGGGCAAGTATCATACCGCTAGACAAAGGGAATTGTATACGGGATTGATTAAGTCCTTGACATCGTGGTTCATCCGATGAGATCATCGTGGAACATGTGGTAGCCAACATGGGTATCCAGATCCCGCTGTTGGTTATTGACCGAAGAGTCATCTCGGTCATGTCTGCATCTCCCGAACCCGTAGGGTCTACACACTTAAGGTTCGGTGACGCTAGGGTTATAGAGATATTAGTATGCGGTAACCCGAAAGTTGTTCGGAGTCCCGGATGAGATCCCGGACGTCACGAGGAGTTCCGGAATGGTCCGGAGGTAAATATTTATATATGGGAAGTCCTATTTTGGTCACCGGCAAAGTTTCGGGTTTTATCGGTAACGTACCGGGACCATCGGGAGGGTCCCGGGGGTCCACCAAGGGGGTCCACCTGCCCCGGGGGGCCACATGGGCTGTAGGGGTGTGCGCCTTGGCCTATATGGGCCAAGGGCACCAGCCCCAAGAGGCCCATGCGCCAAGAGTCAAGGGAAGGGAAGAGTCCTAAAAGGGGAAGGCACCTCCGAGGTGCCTTGGGGAGGTGGGACTCCTCCCTGGCCGCACCCTTCCTTGGAGGAAGGGCCAAGGCTGCGCCTTCCCCCTCTCCCTTGGCCCTATATATAGTGGGGGGAAGGGAGGGCAGCCCAACCTAAGCCCTGGCGCCTCCCTCTCCCTCCCATGACACATCTCCCTCCTCCCGCAGCGCTTGGCGAAGCCCTGTTGGAATCCCGCTACTTCCACCACCACGCTGTCGTGCTGCTGGATCTCCATCAACCTCTCCTTCCCCCTTGCTGGATCAAGAAGGAGGAGACGTCGCTGCTCCGTATGTGTGTTGAACGTGGAGGTGCCGTCCGTTCGGCGCTAGGATCATCGGTGATTTGGATCACGACGAGTACGACTCCATCAACCCCGTTCTCTTGAACGCTTCCGCGCGCGATCTACAAGGGTATGTAGATCCACTCCTCCCTCGTTGCTAGATGACTCCATAGATAGATCTTGGTGACACGTAGGAAAATTTTGAATTTATGCTACGTTCCCCTTCAGTGGTATCAGAGCTAGGTCTATTGCGTAGATTCTATGCACGAGTAGAACACAAAGTAGTTGTGGGCGTTGATTTTGTTCAATATGCTTACCGTTACTAGTCCAATCTTGTTTCGACGGTATTGTGGGATGAAGCGGCCCGGACCGACCTTACACGTACTCTTACGTGAGACTGGTTCCACCGACTGACATGCACTAGTTGCATAAGGTGGCTAGCGGGTGTCTGTCTCTCCCACTTTAGTCGGATCGGATTCGATGAAAAGGGTCCTTATGAAGGGTAAATAGCAATTGGCATATCACATTGTGGTTCTTGCGTAGGTAAGAAACATTCTTGCTAGAAACCCATAGCAGCCACGTAAAACATGCAAACAACAATTAGAGGACGTCTAACTTGTTTTTGCAGGGTATGCTATGTGATGTGATATGGCCAAAAGGATGTGATGAATGATATATGTGATGTATGAGATTGATCATGTTCTTGTAATAGGAATCACGACTTGTATGTCGATGAGTATGACAACCGGCAGGAGCCATAGGAGTTGTCTTAATTTATTTATGACCTGCGTGTCAACATAAACGTCATGTAATTACTTTACTTTATTGCTAACCGTTAGCTGTAGTAGTAGAAGTAATAGTTGACGAGACAACCTCATGAAGACACGATGATAGAGATCATGGTGATGGAGATCATGCTGTCATGCCGGTGACGATGATGATCATGGAGCCCCGAAGATGGAGATCAAGAGGAGCAAAGTGATGATGGCCATATCATGTCACTATTTGATTGCATGTGATGTTTATCATGTTTATGCATCTTGTTTACTTAGAACGACGGTAGTAAATAAGATGATCCCTCATAATAATTTCAAGAAAGTGTTCCCCCTAACTGTGCACCGTTGCGACAGTTCGTTGTTCGAAGCACCACGTGATGATCGGGTGTTAGATTCTAACGTTCACATACAACGGGTGTAAGACAGATTTAGACACGCGAAACACTTAGGTTGACTTGACGAGCCTAGCATGTACATACATGGCCTCGGAACACAAGAGACCGAAAGGTCGAGCATGAGTCGTATGGTAGATTCGATCAACATGAAGATGTTCACCGATGATGACTAGTCCGTCTCACGTGATGATCGGACATGGCCTAGTTGACTCGGATCATGTAATCACTTAGATGACTGGAGGGATGTCTATCTGAGTGGGAGTTCATAAGATGAACTTAATTATCCTGAACATAGTCAAAAGGTCTTCGCAAATTATGTCGTAGCTCGCGCTTCAGTTCTACTGTTTAGATATGTTCCTAGAGAAAATTTAGTTGAAAGTTGATAGTAGTGCGGACTAGGTCCGTAAACTGAGGTTTGTCCTCATTGCTTCATAGAAGGCTTATGTCCTTAATGCACCGCTCAGTGTGCTGAACCTCGAACGTTGTCTATGGATGTTGCGAACATCTGACATACACATTTTGATAACTACGTGATAGTTCAGTTAAACGGCTTAGAGTTGAGGCACCGAAGACGTTTTGAAACGTCGCGAAACATATGAGATGTTTCGAGGCCTGAAATTGGGATTTCAGGCTCGTGCCCACGTCAAGAGGTATAAGACCTCCGACGATTTTCTTAGCCTGCAAACTAAGGGAGAAAAGCTCAATTGTTGAACTTGTGCTCAGATTGTCTGAGTACAACAATCGCTTGAATCGAGTGGGAGTTGATCTTCCAGATGAAATAGTGATGGTTCTCCGAAGTCATTACCACCAAGATGCTTGAGCTTCGTGATGAACTATAATATATCAGGGACATATATGATGATCCTTGAGATATTCGCGATGTTTGACACCACAAAAGTAGAGATCAAGAAGGAGCATCAATTGTTGATGGTTGGTGAAACCACTAGTTTCAAGAAGGGCAAGGGCAAAAAGGGATGCTTCATGAAACGGCAAATTAGCTGCTTCTCTAGTGAAGAAACCCAAGGTTGAACCCAAACCCGAGACTAAGTGCTTCTGTAATAAGGGGAACAGCCACTGGAGCAGAATTACCCTAGATACTTGGTAGATGAGAAGGCTGGCAAAGTCGATAGAAGTATATTGGATATACATTGTGTTAATGTGTACTTTACTAGTACTCCTAGTAGCACCAGGGTATTAGATACCGGTTCGGTTGCTAAGTGTTAGTAACTCGAAATAAAAGCTACGGAATAAACAGAGACTAGCTAAGGGTGAGATGACGATATGTGTTGGAAGTATTTCCAAGGTTGATCAAATATCGTACGCTCCCTCTACCATCAAGATTGGTGTTTGCGTTGAGCATAGACATGACTGGATTATGTCTATCGCAATACGGTTATTCATTTAAGGAGAATAATGGTTACTCTGTTTATTTGAATAATACCTTCAATGGTCTTGCACCTAAAATGAATGGTTCATTGAATCTCGATCATAGTGATACACATGTTCATGCCAAAAAGATATAAGATAGTAATGATAGTACCACCTACTTGTGGCACTGCCACTTAAGTCATATCGGTATAAAATGCATGAAGAAGCTCCATGTTGATGGATCTTTGGACTCACTCATCTTTGAAAGGATTGAGACATGCGAACTATGTTTGTTGGTAGATATGCATGAAGAAACTCTATACATATGGATCGTTTGGACTCACTTGATTTTGAATCACTTGAGACATGCAAATCATACCACATGGGCAAGATGACTGAAAGCCTCGTTTTCAGTAAAATGGAACTAGAAAGCAACTTGTTGGAAGTAATACATTTTGATGTGTGCAATCCAATGAGTGCTGAGGCATGTAGTGGATATCGTTATGTTCTTACTTCACAGATGATTTGAGTAGATGTTGAGTATATTTACTTGATGAATCACGAGTCTGAATTATTGAAAGGTTCAAGTAATTTCAGGGTGAAGTTGAAAGATCGTCGTGACAAGAGGATAAAAGATCTATGATATGATCATAGAGATGAATATCTGAATTACGAGTTTGGCACAGAATTAAGACATTGTGGAAATTGTTTCACAACTAATACAGCCTGGAACACCATAGTGTGATGGTGTGTCCGAACATCATAACTGCACCCTATTGGATATGATGCATACCATGATGTCTCTTATCGAATTACCACGATAGTTTATGGGTTAGGCATTAAAGACAACCACATTCACTTTAAAAAGGGCACCACGTAATTCCGATGAGATGACACCATATGAACTATGGTTTAGAGAAACCTAAGCTGTCATTTCTTAGAAGTTTGGGGCTGCGACGCTTATGTGAAAAAGTTTCAGGCTGATAAGCTCGAACCCAAAGCGGATAAATGCATCTTCATAGGACAACCAAAACAGTTGGGTATACCTCATGTCTCAGATTCGAAAGCAATAAGGGATTGTTTCTAGAATCGGGTCCTTTCTCGAGGAAAAGTTTCTCTCGAAAGAATTGAGTGGGAGGATGGTGGAGACTTGATGAGGTTATTGAACCGTCTCTTCAACTAGTGTGTGGCAGGGCACAGGAAGTTGTTCCTGTGGCACCTACACCAATTGAAGTGGAAGCTTATGATAGTGATCATGAAACTTCAGATCAAGTCACTACCAAACCTCGTAGGATGACAAGGATGCGTACTACTTCAGAGTGGTACGTAATCCTGACTTGGAAGTCGTGTTGCTAGACAACAATGAACCTACGAGCTATGGAGAAGCGATGGTGGTCCTGGATTCCAAAATGGCTCGAGGCCATATAATCCGAGAGAGGATCCATATATGAAAACAAAGTGTAGACTTTGGGAGAACTACTTGATGGTCGTAAGGCTGTTAGGTACATATGGATTTTAAAAGGAAGACGGACAATGATGGTAAGTATCACCATTATGAAAGCTCGACTTGTCGTTAAGATGTTTTCCGACAAGTTCAAGGAGTTGACTACGATGAGACTTTCTCACTCGTAGCGATGCTAAGAGTCTGTTGGAATTATATTAGCGATTACTGCATTATTTATGAAATCTTGCAGATAGGATGTCAAAAAACATTGTTTCCTCGACGATTTTCTTGAGGAAAGGTTGTATGTGATACAACCGGAAGGTTTTGTCAATCCTGAAAGATGCTAATAAGTATGCAAAGCTCCAGCAATCCTTCTAAGGACTGGAGTAAGCATCTCGGAGTTGGAATGTATGCTTTGATGAGATGATCAAAGATTTTGGGTGTATACAAAGTTTATGAGAAACTTGTATTTCCAAAGAAGTGAGTGGGAGCACTATAGAATTTCTGATAAATATATGTTGTTGACATATTGTTGATCAGAAATGACGTAGAATTTCTGGAAAGCATATAGGGTTATTTGGAAAGTGTTTTTCAATGGAAAGCCTGGATTAAGCTACTTGAACATTGAGCATCAAGATTTATAAGGATAGATCAAAACGCTTAATGGTGCTTTCAAATGAGCACATACCTTGACATGATCTTGAAGGTGTTCAAGATGGATCAGTCGAAGAAGGAGTTCTTGCCTGAGTTGTAAGGTATGAAGTTAAGACTTAAAGCTCGACCACGGCAGAATAGAGAGAAAGGACGAAGGCCGTCCCCTATGCTTAAGACATAGGCTCTACAGTATGCTATGCTGTGTACCGCACCTGAAATGTGCCTTGCCATGAGTCAGTCAAGGGGTACAAGAGTGATCTAAGAATGGATCACAGGACAGCGGTCAAAGTTATCCTTAGTAACTAGTGGACTAAGGAATTTTCTCGATTATGGAGGTGGTAAAAGAGTTCGTCGTAAAGGGTTACGCCGATGCAAACTTTGACACTGATCCAGATTATTCTGAGTAGTAAACTGGATTCGTATAGTAGAACAGTTATTTGGAATAGCTCCAAATGTAGCGTAGTAGTTGCATCTACAAGATGACATAAGAAATTTGCGAAGTACATACGGATCTGAATGTTGCAGACCCGTTGACTAAAACCTCTCTCACAAGCAAAACATGATCAAACCCAGAACTCATTGAGTCTTAATCACATGATGATGTGAACTAGATTATTGACTCTAGTAAACTCTTTGGGTGTTAGTCACATGGGGATGTGACCTTGAGTGTTAATCACATATCGATGTGAACTAGATTATTGACTCTAGTGCAAGTGGGAGACTGTTGGAAATATGCCCTAGAGGCAATAATAAATTGATTATTATTATATTTCCTTGTTCATGATAATCGTTTATTATCCATGCTAGAATTGTATTGATAGGAAACTCGGATACATGTGTGGATACATAGACAACACCATGTCCCTAGTAAGCCTCTAGTTGACTAGCTCGTTAATCAATAGATGGTTACGGTTTCCTAACCATGGACATTGGATGTCATTGATAACAGGATCACATCATTAGGAGAATGATGTGATGGACAAAGACCCAATCCTAAGCCTAGCACAAGATCATGTAGTTCGTATGCTAAAGCTTTTCTAATGTCAAGTATCATTTCCTTAGACCATGAGATTGTGCAACTCCCGGATACCGTAGGAGTGCTTTGGGTGTGCCAAATGTCACAACGTAACTGGGTGGCTATAAAGGTACACTACAGGTATCTCCGAAAGTGTCTGTTGGGTTGGCACGAATCGAGACTGGGATTTGTCACTCCGTATAAACGGAGAGGTATCTCTGGGCCCACTCGGTAGGACATCATCATAATGTGCACAATGTGATCAAAGATTTTATCACGAGATGATGTGTTACGGAACGAGTAAAGAGACTTGCCGGTAACGAGATTGAACAAGGTATCGGGATACCGACGATCGAATCTCGGGCAAGTATCATACTGCTAGACAAAGGGAATTGTATACGGGATTGATTAAGTCCTTGACATCGTGGTTCATCCGATGAGATCATCGTGGAACATGTGGTAGCCAACATGGGTATCCAGATCCCGCTGTTGGTTATTGACCGAAGAGTCATCTCGGTCATGTCTGCATCTCTCGAACCCGTAGGGTCTACACACTTAAGGTTCGGTGACGCTAGGGTTATAGAGATATTAGTATGCGGTAACCCGAAAGTTGTTCGGAGTCCCGGATGAGATCCTGGGCGTCACTAGGAGTTCCGGAATGGTCCAGAGGTAAAGATTTATACATGGGAAGTCCTATTTTGGTCACCGGAAAAGTTTTGGGTTTTATCGGTAACGTACCGGGACCACCGGGAGGGTCCCAGGGGTCCACCAAGGGGGTCCACCTGCCCCGGGGGGCCACATGGGCTGTAGGGGTGTGCGCCTTGGCCTATATGGGCCAAGGGCACCAGCCCCAAGAGGCCCATGCGCCAAGAGTCAAGGAAAGGGAAGAGTCCTAAAAGGGGAAGGCACCTCCGAGGTGCCTTGGGGAGGTGGGACTCCTCCCTGGCCGCACCCTTCCTTGGAGGAAGGGCCAAGGCTGCGTCTTCCCCCTCTCCCTTGGCCCTATATATAGTGGGGGGAAGGGAGGGCAGCCCAACCTAAGCCCTGGCACCTCCCTCTCCCTCCCATGACACATCTCCCTCCTCCCGCAGCGCTTGGCGAAGCCCTGTTGGAATCCCGCTACTTCCACCACCACGTTGTCGTGCTGCTGGATCTCCATCAACCTCTCCTTCCCCCTTGCTAGATCAAGAAGGAGGAGACGTCGTTGCTCCGTACGTGTGTTGAACGTGGAGGTGCCGTCCGTTCGGCGCTAGGATCATCGGTGATTTGGATCACGACGAGTACGACTCCATCAACCCCGTTCTCTTGAACGCTTCCGCGCGCGATCTACAAGGGTATGTAGATCCACTCCTCCCTCGTTGCTAGATGACTCCATAGATAGATCTTGGTGACACGTAGGAAAATTTTGAATTTATGCTATGTTCCCCTTCAAATGAATGCTGATGGCTCTTACTGGAAACCTGAGCAGTACCCCAAAACCACATGGGTTGCTGCAAAGGAATTTTCAGCAGATCCATCCACTCTATCTGGGTCCACTTCTGCTAACCCCATTGTCATTGATGAATCCTTTGATGCAAACTATAAACTGTTTAAGAATCAGAATGGTGAAGTGTTTGCCAGGTACATTGGTACTAACTGCAGGAATGGACCGCCTATGAAGAAGATCTGGGTTTCGAAAAGGTGTCTGGAGAATCTTCATGTGAATGTCATCATGACACCTCACGTGAAGAAGACAAACCTTAGACCAAAGGCTTCATACGGTCCAAAGGCTTCATACAGACAAAGGACTCACCTGAGTCGCACTAACGCAAATGTTTTGCAGGGAAACCATACTCAGGCATATGAATATGAGAGCGGTTCATCAAACCGCCATGTTCATAAGACCAAGAACTATTCTGCTTATTCTTATGAGTACTATTGTCCGCCTGCAAGACTGTTTGCTAGGGCTCCAAAGCCAAAGTTCTCAGATGCTGCACTTAGACTTATTGCTTCTAAGCCACCCTTGAAGATGTGGGTGGCTAAGAAAGCTTAATTCTCTTTTGCAGGGAAAGGTCTCCAGCAGAAAACCAAAATCGTCTGACGCTACTGCTGGGGACCTTAAACATCTTGTAGGGCGCAAGATCAAATGCCCGAATGGTCTTACTATGTACTTCATTCCTGAATCACTTGCTACTCTCCCTATTAGTCCTAATCTGGATCTAAGCTTTCATAACCCACTGGTTCGTCAAATGTTTTTGCTTCATAATGCTGTTCGTGAAGCCTATCCCCCTAACTGCATTGTAGGGTACGACACCAGCGTCTTCAGAATGGATTATTGATAGTGGGTGTACAAATCACATGACTGGCAAAAGAAGCCTTCTTATGGACTCAACCTTACGTCCATCCGACAAGAGCCACATCACATTTGCTGACACTGGTAAAAGTAAGGTATTGGGTCTAGGTAGAGTTGCAATCTCAAGGGATCAACACATGGATAAAGTCATGCTTGTTGAATCCCTTGGCTTCAACTTAATGTCTGTCTCAATGCTTTGCGATTTAAACATGATCGTAATATTTGGAAAATATCGTTGCCTTGTTTTAATGGAATCTGACAAGTCTCTAGTATTTGAAGGGTATCGAAAAGATGATTTGTACGTGGTAGATTTCTCAGCAGGACCACAGCTTGCCGTATGTCTTCTAGCAAAAGCTTCAGAATGCTGGCTCTGGCATCGGAGGCTTGGGCATGCTGGCATGAGGAACCTCCACACCCTGGCAAAGAAGAAGCATGTCATAGGCATCGAGGGCATCAAGTTCAAGAAAGATCACTTATGCGGTGCCTGTGAGGCAGGAAAGATGACAAGAGCCAAACATCCCTCGAAGACAATCATGACCACTACTCGACCCTTCGAACTGCTTCACATGGATCTTTTCGGTCCCACTCATTACTCAACTCTTACTATTATTGCTTGTCTCTATGGCTTTGTCATTGTTGATGATTATTCTAGATATACTTGGGTGCACATAATCCTTTACAAGACTGAAGTGCAGGATGTCTTCAGACGCTTCGCCAATCGAGCAATGAACAACTATGGCGCCAAGATAAAGCATATTAGAAGTGACAATGGCACCGAATTCAAGAACACTGGCCTTGATACATATCTTGATACCTTGGGCATCACACATGAATTCTCAGCCCCGTACACGCCACAGCAGAATGGGGTCGTCGAACGCAAGAACAGAACACTCATTGAGATGGCCAGAACAATGCTAGATGAATACAAGACTCCAAGAAAATTCTGGCCTGAAGGCATTGATACTGCATGCCATACAATCAATCATGTTTATCTTCACAAGCTTCTGAACAAGACATCTTATGAGCTCCTTACTGGCAAGAAGCCAAATGTCAGTTACTTCAGAGTATTTGGCGCCAGGTGCTGGATCAAGGACCCACATCACACCTCAAAGTTTGCACCAAAAGCACATGAGGGTTTTATGCTTGGATATGGAAAGGATTTGCACTCCTACAGAGTCTTCAATCTCTTTCATTACAAAGTGGTTGAAACAATGGATGTGCAGTTCGATGAGACCAACGGTTCACAAAGAGAGCAACTGCCAAATGTGCTAGATGAAGTTCCATCCAGTGAATCAATCAAGCTAATGGGAACTGGAGAAATTATACCTTCTGAAGCTCATCCTGAAGAAGAACTTATCATCTCAGCACCTGATCAACATGAAGACAATGCTCAGCCTGAAGACATTCCTTCTAACAACGACAATGATCAGCAAGAGCAAAATCTTCGCCCTGTACATCCTCGCGTTGCCAATGAAGTGCAGATTGAAAGAATAATTGATAGCATCAATGCACCCGGTCCACTCACTCGTTCAAGGGCAACTCAGCTAGCAAATTTCTGTGGGCACTTCGCATTCGTCTCAATAACAGAACCCAAGAAAGTTGAAGAAGTCTTCATGGAACCTTAATGGATTCAAGCTATGCAAGACGAGCTTCAATAGTTTGAGCTGAATAATGTATGGGAACTGGTCAAGCGTCCCGATCCTCGGAAGCACAACATAATAGGCACCAAATGGATATACCGCAACAAGCAAGATGAGCATGGTCAAGTTGTCAGAACAAAGCTCGTCTCGTTGCTCAAGGATATACTCAAGTGGAAGGCATTGACTTCGATGAAACATTTGCTCCTGTGGCTAGACTTGAAGCCATACGCATACTGCTGGCCTATGCAAATCATCACAACATACTTCTTTATCAAATGGATGTGAAGAGCGCCTTCCTCAATGGCAAGATTGAAGAAGAAGTGTATGTTGCACAACCTCCTGGCTTTGAAGATCCAAAACATCCTGACATGGTATACAAGCTCAACAAGGCACTGTATGGCCTCAAACAAGCCACTCGGGCCTGGTATGACACACTCAAATACTTCCTGAAGAGCAAAGGCTTCATACCTGGTTCTCTCGACCCCACTCTCTTCATGAAGACATATGATGGTGAACTGTTTGTGTGCCAAATATATGTGGATGACATTATCTTTGGCTGCACCAATTAGAAGTACAGTGAAGAGTTTGGATATATGATGCAAGAGCAATATCAAATGTCTATGATGGGAGAGCTGAAGTTCTTTCTTGGTCTTCAAATACGACAGCAACACAACGGCATCTTCATATCTCAAGAGAAGTATCTCAAAGATTGCCTGAAGAAGTTCGGTATGCAAGACTGCAAAGGCTTCACGACGCCAATGCCAGCCAAGCATCATCTGGGTCCTGACGACAATGGTAAAGAGTTTGATCAAAAGGTATACCGCTCCATGATTGGTTCTTTACTTTATCTATGTGCATCTAGGCCAGATATTATGCTTAGTGTTTGCATGTGTGCTCGATTCCATGCGGCACCAAAGGAGTCGCATCACTTAGCTGTGAAGCAAATTCTTCGATATTTGGCTCACACCCCAACTCTAGGATTATGGTATCCAAAGGGCTCAAAGTTTGATCTGGTTGGATTCTCGGATGCTGATTATGCTGGTGACAAAGTTGATCGCAAGTCTACATTAGGCACATGTCACTTTCTGGGACGATCACTTGTATGTTGGTCTTCAAAGAAGCAGAGCTGTGTATCTCTCTCCACTGCTGAATCTGAATACATTGCTGCTGGATCTTGCTGCGCTCAGCTTCTGTGGATGAAGCAAACACTCAAGGACTATGGCATTCATCTGAAGCAAGTGCCACTCTACTGCGATAATGAAAGCGCCATCAAGATTGCCAACAACCCAGTTCTGCACTCGAAGACAAAGCACATTGAAATTCGTCATCACTTTCTCAGAGATCATGTTGTGAAGGAAGATATTGATATCATACACATCAACACTGAAGAGCAATTGGCAGATATCTTCACCAAGCCCTTGGATGAGAAGAGATTTTGCAAGTTACGGTGTGAGCTAAATATCCTGGAATCCTCAAATGTCCTGTGATCAGGCACACATCCTAACCCTTATGCATATTGATGACTTAGATGTGCAACACACGAAGTAAAGTATATCTTCAATCAAATGAAGATATGCATTCTAAGTGTGAATACATTAATGTGGAATTTGACTTAGGAGCGCCACAATAATTGTGCGCCGTGTCTGGGTCTAATACTTCCTATACGGTGGGTAACGCCACCACCAAATGTTCTATTTTGAAGTGTTTCACTCATGGCGTTACCTTGCTATGTCTTCACATTTGGTTTGGCTTCAATCTCAACATGTCTTCATGATTATCTTCACTATGTTGATTATATATATATATACTAGTGTTCTGTCCTCTACAGCATTCACTTATAGCTATGTCTTCTTGTTGAATCTTTTGAACTAAGTGAATGTGATCGGACCCTAACCTCTCTATGCTATCTATCTCAAGCTCTATCTCTCCAAATCATATGCATTCTATTGAAACTGTCGAATGTCTTCTCTGCGTCCTTGTCAGCAGAAGATACAAAGACAAACCTTAAGTCCACTTTCAATGCTCATTCCTCCACATGAAACCCGGAGAAGTAGGAACGACCACCCGACAATCCAGGCGTGCGTGGGACGTGGAACAAACCCCAAAATTCTGCATGATGGCCACGTGTTCCTCAGATGCGAATCGCCAGGGGCACCTGTGTAATAATGCAGTGCCGCCCCTGTACCTATAAATACACACTTCACGGCGGTCATTATCTCTTCTTCCACTCTCGCACGAACCCTAGCGCCACCGCTAGCCCTCGACGACGCCGGCGACGAAGCGTTCGCTGTTGCAACCTCTCCGACGCCGTCTTCACGCCGACCGCGGACATCGTCCTCTCCGCCGTCGCCGTAGGTGTCCTCCGTCGCCAAGTTAGGGCACGGAAGATCGAACTGCTCGGCCTCATCTTCTACTCCGTCTAGCAGTTCTTAGTGTGGTAAATAAAACTTCCTTTTTACGGCACCGTTGATCCTATGGCTTTGACACTTTCTACAACAAGCAGTTTCTATTCACACAAGTTAGATCTCTCTCATACTGCATCTCATAACATGCCTAGTATATTCACTTATGCTTCACAAAGTAGTTAGATTCCTCACTTGTACTGATCTCTGGATTCGTACAAATCTGGAACCAACTCCTTATCTATGAGTGAATGTCTTCGCACGATGAGGTCAATGTCTTCTAAACTGATTTATATTCAAAATCTTCTGAGAATGCATATGACCTCTTCCCCTTCTCTCGCACCTTAATGCTGTCACAAGTACATGTCCGTGGGAGAATCCCTTAGTTCTCATAGTCTGCATTCATTTGCAGAATTCTTACAGCATCATATAAATTCTCCTGAAGCAAGTTCCTGTTTGTCCAGCAAGCGAAAATATTTGAAGCCTTTGAACGTGTTGAAGCCTTTCAGTTTAAAGTTCATGGCTTCAGAGAAATCAGCAAGGAAGGGTGGCAGAAAGCGTCGTGGAGAAACATCTAGAGATCTACTAGATGACCTCTCAGAACTGTACAAGACAGATCCTGAAGATGATTACAATCAGCGCAAGACCCGAATCCAATGGATTCTAAGATATTGGGCAGAACAATGGTTCAAATACTGATTTGTAACCCAGGAATATGCTGAGAAAAATGCCATCAAGAGACCGTGGGGAGACATCCTATACAGGAATCTTCAACCCAGGTCCAGAGATGAAGCCATTGAACAAGGCTTCTATCCCTGCATGGTCCGTGGGCCACAGCCTGTTGATGCACACCCATCGTCACTACTATGGTGTCGTGACGACATTATGTTCAAGCGCAACTTCCAGTTTGCCCAGAACTCAGCGAAGCAAAACATGAAGACATTGGGACTAGACTTCAACCCTGGTCCCTCAGCTCCAAGGGCTGATGGCACACGAGATGCAGAACCCAATGTCGTCGGTCCTTTCTACAACCTTGAAGGCCTCATCACCCATATCTTGGTTCAAGGGACTGCAGTGAATGAGCCTGCAGCTGACGCTGAATCAGATGAAGCGCCTGCAGCGCCGAAGCCAAAGAAGTTGAAGAAGCCTAAAGCTTCAAAGCCTGCCCCTTCACCAAAAATCTCACGGGCGAAGCCACTGGCAACTGCACCTCCTGAAGACAGTGTGTAGTCCGAAGATTTATCATGCATCTCCAAGCCCCAGAAGGTCAAGATGCCTCTGCCACACACCGGCCAAGAGCTAACAGCTGCTGCCATTCTGCGCAATGATGCCATTGATCTGTCAAGTGATGAAGATCTTGCAGATGACGCTCTTGAGCAACTCATCAAGAGCAAAGAAGAAGCAGAAATCTTCAATGATCTGCCTCTCTTTGATGTAACAGTCATTCACAACTTTATTGATGAATGGTTTGACATGCCAAATATCAGCTTCGACGATCTCCAACTACCCATTGGCCTCAGTGTCGCCTTCCATGGCGCCATTGCTTCAGAGTTAGCTATCACCCAGCGCATTGTCGAACTGAAGCAGAAGATTGACTTTGAGAAATCTCAGTTCAAGAAGCATATGGCCAAGCTCAGCGTGCAAGACGTGAAGAATTTCAAGATTATGCTGCACGAGCTCAAGGAAGCCTTTCTATAGAAACATGCAGAAGCTCAGGGTTCTCGTGAGCGCATGAAGGTCCTGGCTGATAGGTGTGTGCAAGCCTACAATGAGGCTGAGAAGCGCAAGGCCCTTGGGCGTCCTGGCATCGACCCCGGGATGGCTGCCAAGAAGCAGAAGAAGCCCGCTATGGCTGAACCTGAAGCACCAAGGCAGGAGGCAGATCCCCTTGTCTTCCCAACTAGCATGACTGGCCCGAAGCCAAAGGCCAGGTCAACCGCTTTAGAACTGAAGAAGACCAGGACTGCTGAGGCTGAAGCAAGGAAGAGAAAACATCCTGAAGCCTTTGCTACTGCCCCCGCCAAGAAGAAAAGAATGACCAAGAAGGAACGGGCTGCTCCCACAGAGCCCTTGATTGTTGAACCCATTTCCATGGTTTATCCCGACACCGATCCACAAGAACGTCAACTGACTGTCCATGAGCCTGCTTTCACAGAGGCTCATGAAGCTGAAGACTTTCCAGCAGCTGATCCCCTCGCCGCTGAGGACATTGGTCACCATGACCATGTTGAAGATGATGCAGCCCTTCCTCAGCTAGAGCACCAACAGGTATCATCGCATGTGCTCACGCATAGTGAACTCATCAGCATTGGTCGTCCACTGACACCAATAGCACAGGATGCTTCGTGGGCGGATCGCCCACAAGAGGAAGAAGACTCTGAGGCCCAGCCAACACAAACTCCACAGGCGTCACCCGCGTTGCGCAGGCTTCGCAAAGGTCCAAGGCCTCAAGTCTCTGCTTCTGAAGCTAAAACTGCTGAAGACATTCCGGCTGCATCAGCCGATGAAGAAGAAGTAGCACAAGCTGCTACTCCCCTGTCCCACCAAGAAGCAGTTCTCGAGGAGAACGTGATCGTAAGCGACCCTCCAGCTCGTCAAGTGGAGGTTGAAAATCTTGCGGCTGCCACCACCAACACCACTGAAGCCACTGACGCTGTCATGGCTGAAGCAAATGTGGAGCCCTCACCAACAAAAGCACCAGAAGTCAGCGAAGCCACTGATCCCGCTGCTTCTGTTCCTGCGTCTGCTGCCGGTCCCCAATTCAACTATCATGTTGAGCACAGGCCTCAGGTACAGAAGCCAATCCCAAGATTGCCAAGGTTCCCAGGTCCTGCATCAGCACCTGGCTACTTCAATATCAATGGCTTCAGAGCAGACAACACATTCTTCAACAGCTCTAGGAACCCCTACTCCAGGGAAAGAATATCATCTCATCGGTTCTGGAGTTATCCGCAGCGAAGCTATTACTCATGCGTTCTTTACAACCAAGGTCGCATCTTCCCACACAAGCGCATTGACATTGAAGCAATAGCTGGTCTGCCCTGTCTGGAAGAAGCTCTGGATTGCTTCAAAGAGGTTGGACTGCTGCCGTTCGTCACTGACCAAGAGCATTAGAATGAAGAGTTACTGCTCCAATTCTATGCCACACTTCACATCCGCGGGTATAGTAGAGATCCAAAGACTTGGGTCCTGGAGTGGATGACAGGAAACGTTCATCACGAAGCCAAAGCCTTTGACATCATTGAGCTCACTGGTTTGCCCACTCCTGGCGATCTCTACGAGCATGGCTGTCAGCTTCATAGTGAAGCTATTGAGAGCAACTTTCAGAAGACTGAACCTAATATGAGTCAGATGCTCAGTATGATGAAGCCATTGCCCCAAGATGCTGCTTATCCCACGGAGTTCTTCGTTGAAGACCTTGAGTATCTGCCAAGAACCATTTATCACATCATAAGGCGAACTCTCTGTCCAATCAAAGGACATTCTCCCCATGCCAAGCTGGAAGGTGCAATGAAGACTTTGGTCTTCTACATTCTTCATGGAAAATGCTTCAATACACAGGATTTCTTCATTCGCCAACTTGCTGCATCTGGCTCTGATCTATTTGGTTTGAAGTTCTATGCCCCTTGGGTGATGCGGCTGATCAAACTTCACTCCGCTATCTCATATCAGCCCTCGGCCCGCAACCATCGGATCTTTTTGCCTGATGTGGATATGTCTATTGAAGCCATCTATCCTGAGCCTTCCAAGGAACCTCTCAGTCTTCAGAATGCAGAGCATCAAAGTTTCACTCAGAACGTTGAAGGCGTTGAAGCCGTAACTCGTGTGTATCCTTTGGCTGGCACTACACGTGCACCGCATCCTGCTCTCACTGAAGCCACTGACAGTACAACTGCTCCACGACCCAAGAAGCGCACTCGTGTTCTCAACGACCGAGAGATTCTTGTGGCTCTTCATCAGAAACAGGATAGGCATCATGACTGGCTGAAGCATCAGATGCAAAGCCTCTTGGTGGATGTTAATCGCATTCGCAATCTTGCCACCAAGAATGCTTTTGTTGCCCATGAAACCTCTCGCCGCACATGGAAAGGGCTAACACTAATGTGTTCTGAAGATGATCTTCAAGAGGATGGCTTCACTGAGCGATTCAAGTTTGACTCCACACCTCCTCGAAGGGCAGTGCTGCGACGAACTCCATCCCTTGAAGCCTCTGAGTTCTCTTCCTCCGCTGCAACTGTGAATGCCAGAGTAATCGAGGATGAAGACGATGCTACTTCACCGCCACCTCCTTCAACATGCTTCGACTCTGCTCCAAGCTCTTCAGCACCGCCAAACACAACCAATGATCCTGCTGCTTCACCTACTCCTCATGGGAACGAGTAGATGCTCTATGTCTTCAAACCTTTTTGGTCCTTACTAACAAAAGCGGGAGAAGCATATGAGGTTGATAGTATTCAAGCGGGTCCATATGGGCGGGTGCTTTATATTTTTCTTCGTGCTTACAGCTCTCGTTTTGCTACATTTGGTTCTTTGAGTTGTAACACTTAAACTCGATGGTCGTCTGCTACTTATTTGCCACCTTGTGTTGCGATAATAAATTCCGCATGTGCGACGATAAATTCCGCACTTAGATCATTCTGCAGACGTCCATTTTCCATTATGCATGTCATTATCTTCATATACTTTCACATGCATAGTGGTTTGTCATCATAAGTTGAAGTGGATCTCCACAAGTACAACCTGCCATGTGCATTTGCATTCCAAAAGCAGATTACTTATATGCACATCTTCAGGGGGAGCCCTTGCAACTTATGAAGACAATTCCTTATCCTTTACAATTTCACAGATTATATTCCCCGTTGAAAACTTCAACTAGTTTGTCATCAATCACCAAAAAGGGGGAGATTGTAAGTGCATCTAGTGCCACCCCTAGTTGGTTTTGGAGTATTGACGACAAACCTAGTTGAGGGACTAATGTGTTTGTGAGAATTGCAGGATAACACAGGTAGAAGTCCCTCATTGATTCGGTTTTCCTACCAGAGATGACCCCTAAAAATGTATGAAGACATTGAAGTCAAAGGTGGTATATGAAGATATTCACATTGAAGACTATGACAAGAGAAGACACCACATGAAGCCTATGGAGCTTGAAGACTTAGATCTTTCGTAGTTCTTTTTCTTCTGTGTTGAGTCATAGGAACCACCGTACTGTTAAGTGGGGTCCAAGAGAACCAGTCAGAATGACTGAAGTGATGCTTAAACAAAACCTATGTCTTCGAGTGAAGACTTTGAGAGCGAATCTTGTCCAGAGTCGGGCAAGTCAGCTTTGCTTGAAGCCCAAGTAAAGTTGTCGTGTGAGTTTGAAATCTAACCGTTGGAACACGTGTCAGTTCCTTAGTGACCCAGGGTCATTTCAGACAAATCAGGTCGGGTTGCCAAGTGGCTATAAATAGCCCACCCCCTACAACCATAAACGGTTGGCTGCTCAGATTCAGAGTACGGCTTTTGTCGTTTGAGAGCAACCCACCTCGAACCCTTTGAGAGAGAATTCCTTGCGCGGATAAAGCCCTAACCACCCAGAGCCAAAGAGAATTAGGCATCACTTAAGTCTTCTTGTCTGTGTGATCTGAAGACTTATTACACTTGAGGAATGTGCATCCTCCAGCCGGTTAGGCGTCGCGTTCTGAGCATCCAAGAGACATTGTGGATTGCCGGTGAACAAAGTCTGTGAAGGTTTGGGAGTCTACCTTGAAGACTTACCAGAGTGATTGGGCAAGGTCTGTGTGACCTTAGCTCAAGGGGAATACGGTGAGGACTGGGTGTCCTGAGCTGCGTGTTCAAGACTGGGTGTCCGGGACTGTGTGTCCTAAGGTTTAAATACCTAGCCGCCCTAACCAGACGTACAGTTGTCACAGCAACTGGAACTGGTCCAACAAATCATTGTCTTCAGCGAGTCACTGGTTTCATCTTCCCTTCCCTTTACTTACTGTTACTCCTTGTGAAGTCATTGTATGTTCGCACTATCTTTTGTCTTCACTGAGTGACTGCGTGTTCTGTGTGGCTTCACAATATCTTCCTACCTGATCCTTACTACATTGCTGCTATTAGTCATTGTGCTTTCACTCTATTGAATACTTGACTATGGCTTGCCTAGTGTAGTCTACCTTCCGCTGCAGGGTAATAGGTTTATTTCTATCGTTTATCTTCATAACTTCCACGTTTTGAAGACTTTCATAAAAATCACCTATTCACCCCCCCTCTAGTCGATATAACGCACTTTCAACTTTGCATCTTTTGGCTTCAATATTATAAAAATGTGTATCACCACGATCGAGATCCAACAAACCATTTTCATGGGGTGTATGACCATAGAAGGTTTTATTCATGTAAACAGAACAACAATTATTCTCTAACTTACATGAATAACCCTATTGCAATAAACATGATCAAATCATATTCATGCTCAACGCAAATACCAAATAACACTTATTTAGGTTCAACACTAATCCCGAAGGTATAGGGAGTGTGCGATGATGATCATATCAATCTTGGAACCACTTCCAACACACATCGTCACTTCACCCTTAACTAGTCTCTGTTCATTCTGCAACTCCCGTTTCGAGTTAGTACTCTTAGCAACTGAACCAGTATCAAATACCGAGGGGTTGCTACGAACACTAGTAAAATACACATCAATAATCTGTATATCAAATATACCTTTGTTCACTTTGCCATCCTTCTTATCCGCCAAATACTTGGGGCAGTTCCGCTTCTAGTGACTAGTCCCTTTGCAGTAGAAGCACTTAGTCTCAGGCTTAGGACCAGACTTGGGCTTCTTCACTTGAGCAGCAACTTGCTTGCCGTTCTTCTTGAAGTTCCCCTTCTTCCCTTTGCCCTTTTTTAAAACTAGTGGTCTTGTCTACCATCAACACTTGATATTTTACTTGATTTCTACCTTCGTTGATTTCAGTATTATGAAGAGCTTGGGAATCGTTTCCATTATCCCTTGCATATCATAGTTCATCACTAAGTTCTACTAACTTGGTGATGATGACTAGAGAATTCTGTCAATCACTATTTTATCTGGAAGATTAACTCCCACTTGATTCAAGCGATTGTAGTACCCAGACAATCCGAGCACATGCTCACTGCTTGAGCGATTCTCCTCCATCTTTTAGCTATAGAACTTGTTGGAGACTTCATATCTCTCAACTCGGATATTTGCTTGAAATATTAACTTCAACTCCTGGAACATCTCATATGGTCCATGACGTTCAAAACGTCTTTGAAATCCCGATTCTAAGCTGTTAAGCATGGTGCACTAAACTATCAAGTAGTCATCATATTGAGCTAGCCAAACGTTCATAATGTCTGCATCTGCTCCTGCAATAGGTTTGTCACCTAGCGGTGCATTAAGGACACAATTCTTGTGTGCAGCAATGAGGATAAACCTCAGATCACGGATCCAATCCGCATCATTGCTACTAACATCTTTCAACTTAGTTTTCTCTAGGAACATATCAAAAATAAAACAGGGGAGCTAAACGCGAGCTATTGATCTACAACATAGATATGCTAATACTACCAGGACTAAGTTCATGATAAATTAAAGTTCAATTAATCATATTATTTAAGAACTCCCACTTAGATAGACATCCCTCTAATCCTCTAAGTGATCACGTGATCCATATCAACTAAACCATGTCCGATCATCACGTGAGATGGAGTAGTTTCAATGGTGAACATCACTATGTTGATCATATCTACTATATGATTCACACTCGACCTTTCAGTCTCCGTGTTTTGAGGCCATATCTGTTATATGCTAGGCTCGTCAAGTTTAACCTGAGTATTCCGCGTGTGCAACTGTTTTGCACCCGTTGTATTTGAACGTAGAGCCTATCACAGCCGATCATCACGTGGTGTCTCAGCATGAAGAACTTTCGCAACGGTGCATACTCAGGGAGAACACTTGTACCTTGATAATTAGTGAGAGATCATCTTATAAAGCTACCGTTGAACTAAGCAAAATAAGATGTATAAAAGATAAATATCACATGCAATCAAAATATGTGACATGATATGGCCATCATCATCTTGTGCCTTTGATCTCCATCTCCAAAGCATCGTCATGACCTCCATCGTCACCAGCATGACACCATGATCTCCATCATCTCGATCTATATCAATGTGTCGTCACATGGTTGTCTCGCCAACAATTGCTCTTGCAACTATTGCTATCGCATAGCGATAAAGTAAAGCAATTATTTGGCGCTTGCATCTTATGCAATAGAGAGATAACCATAAGGCTTTTGCCAGTTGCTGATAACTTCAACAAAACATGATCATCTCATACAACAACTTATATCTCATCACGTCTTAACCATATCACATCACAACATGCCCTGCAAAAACAAGTTAGACGTCCTCTACTTTGTTGTTGCAAGTTTTACGTGGCTGCTACGGGCTGAGCAAGAACCGTTCTTACCTACGCTTCAAAACCACAACGATAGTTTGTCAAGTTGGTGCTGTTTTAACCTTCGCAAGGACCGGGCGTAGCCACACTCGGTTCAACTAAAGTTGGAGAAACTGACACCCGCCAGCCACCTGTGTGCAAAGCACGTCGGTAGAACCAGTCTCGCGTAAGCGTACGCGTAATGTCGGTCCGGGCCGCTTCATCCAACAATACCGCTGAACCAAAGTGTGACATGCTGGTAAGCAATATGACTTATATCGCCCACAACTCACTTGTGTTCTACTCGTGCATAACATCAACGCATAAAACGTAGGCTCGGATGCCACTGTTGGGGAACGTAGTAATTTCAAAAAATTTCCTACGCACACGCAAGGATCATGGTGATGCATAGCAACGAGAGAGGAGAGTGTTGTCTACGTACCCTCGTAGACCAAAAATGGAAGCGTTAGCACAACGCGGTTGATGTAGTCGTACGTCTTCACGGCCCGATCGATCAAGCACCGAAACTACGGCACCTCCGAGTTCTAGCACATGTTCAGCTCGATGACGATCCCCGGACTCCGATCCAGCAGAATGTCGGGGAAGAGTTCCGCCAGCACGACGGCGTGGTGACGATCTTGATGTTCTACCATCGCAGGGCTTCGCCTAAGCACCGCTACAATATTATCGAGGATTATGGTGGAGGGGGGAACCGCACACGGCTAAGAATTCAATGATCAATTGTTGTGTCTCTGGGGTGCCCCCCTGCCCCTGTATATAAAGGAGCAAGGGGGAGGAGGTGCGGCCAGGCAAGGGGCGCGCCAGGAGGAGTCCTACTCCCACCGGGAGTAGGACTCCCCCCCTTTTCCATGTTGAACTAGGACTTGGGGGGAAGGAGAGAAAGAGGGGAAAGGAAAGGGGGGCGCTGCCCCCCCTCCTTGTCCAATTCGGACTTGGGGGGAGGGGCGCGTGGCTGCCCCTTGGCCTCCTCTCTACTTCCTCCACTAGGCCCATTAAGGCCCATTAGGTTACCGGGGGGTTCCGGTAACCTCCCGGTACTCCGGTAAAATGTCGATTTCACCCGGAACACTTCTGATGTCCAAACATAGGCTTCCAATATATCAATATTTATGTCTCGACCATTTCGAGACTCCTCGTCATGTCCGTGATCACATCCGGGACTCCGAACAACCTTCGGTACATCAAAACATATAAACTCATAATGAAACTGTCGTCGTAACGGTAAGCGTGCGGACCCTACGGGTTCGAGAACAATGTAGACATGACCGAGACACGTCTCCGGTCAATAACCAATATTGGAACTTGGATGCTCATATTGGCTCCTACATATTCTACGAAGATCTTTATCGGTCAGACCGCATAACAACATACATTGTTCCCTTTGTCATCGGTATGTTACTTGCCCGAGATTCGATCGTCGGTATCTTAATACCTAGTTCAATCTCGTTACCGGCAAGTCTCTTTACTCGTTCTGTAATACATCAGTCTGCAACTAACTCATTAGCTGCAATGCTTGCAAGGCTTTAAGTGATGTGCATTACCGAGAGGGCCCAGAGATACCTCTCCGACAATCGGAGTGACAAATCCTAATCTCGAAATACGCCAACCCAACAAGTACCTTCGGAGACACCTATAGAGCACCTTTATAATCACCCAGTTACGTTGTGACGTTTGGTAGCACACAAAGTGTTCCTTCGGTAAACGGGAGTTGCATAATCTCATAGTCATAGGAACATGTATAAGTCATGAAGAAAGCAATAGCAACAAACTAAACGATCAAGTTCCATGTTAACGGAATGGGTCAAGTCAATCACATCATTCTCCTAATGATGTGATCCCGTTAATCAAATGACAACTCATGTCTATGGTTAGGAAACATAACCATCTTTGATCAACGAGCTAGTCAAGTAGAGGCATACTAGTGACACTCTGTTTTTCTATGTATTCACACATGTATTATGTTTCTAGTTAATACAATTCTAGCATGAATAATAAACATTTATCATGATATAAGGAAATGAATAATAACTTTATTATTGCCTCTAGGGCATATTTCCTTCAGGAAGAGGTTCTCCACGTGGCGCCGACATGAGATCGTGGACCTTTTGCACGACTCGCAAGCCCGACGCGTGCAACGCATAGAGGCAGGACTACCTCCAAACTCGCTGGAGGAGAGCTTGGATGACGAGGACCGGACGATGGATGAGGCGTCCGATTAGGAACAGGCACCCACGCTAGTCGCCGGGTTCACCATAGGGCAAGCACACTTCAACAATGTCATGGCGGATGTGCCGCAGGAGGAGTACACGATGACGCCGGTCTCCGTGTTTCGGATGTTGCAAGAGGAGCAGCGGTACAACCTGCAACTCCTCGAGCAGCACCAGCTCGGAGGGCCAGATCGTCAGCGAGTAGGCGAACAAGGGGGCCATCGTGGCTATGGTCACAGAGAATCTGGGCATACTAAATGAGCAACGAGCGTTGTACGAATCCGTGAAAACTTCCCGTGCCATCCGCCGCAAGCGATGGCGGCTCCACGTCAGCGAGGCGGAGCGCGACCGTCTGTTCGCTGGATGCTCACATATACACACATACACGATGCTCACATATACGCACATACACTCACCCCTTTGAACGGACGGACGCACACCCTATCCCTATCAGCACCGCCGAGATACTAAGTTGACACAATATTTTGAGATTGACGAAGTCACCAAACATGCCCTGTAGTCAAAACAGGGATGTCTCCTTGTACTACACAAGCATCGCTAAAAAAAATAAGGTAATTCCAAAAAAAGCGAGCACCAGTGCCAAATATGAGACTTGAACCTTGGCGGGTTGATTCTACCATAACGAACATAGCTATCGGAACGACGAGTGGACAAGAACATTTGGTTCCTGGGTGTATATACATCCTATATGAAAAAATGGAATTCAATAAAAAGTAAAAAAATTCTAAAAATATTTTTGAAATAAACTTGGCCTTCCATTTTACTCACAACAAAAAAAATCACAAAAGAAAGAAAACGTTGACTTCAAGTAAAGAAACAAAAAAATAGGCCAAAAAGTGTGAATAATGACTTCTATATAGCAATAAATTTTACTTTTTGCCCTAAAGTCAACGATAGTTTTTATCACAAAAATTTATGTACTTGTGCAGAAAAAAGTCGAGTTTATTCCAAAAAACTTCTATTTTTTTTAATTATTGTTTTTCCCATATCTGGTGACCCAAGAACAAAGGGCATTTCCAATGCTCCGTTCGCTATCTTAGAGCAGTCCAGGATAGCGAACTGAGTGCTCGGATTGCTCTAAGAAAATAATATCTAACATGACAATTTATTTCACTAAACAGAGAGTTATCATATGTTAATCTAAAATATAGTTCTTATCACTAAAACAAAAAAAAACTATGTTTTTTCTAACAAGATACATCAATTGTGAAATCTTTCAATACCCGACAAATAAAATACATGTATAATAGTGTGTTAATTCTAAAGTAGTTCCTCTGTAAAGAAATATAAATTAGTTTAGATCACTATATGGAGCAATCCGAGCACTTGAATTCTTTACTCTCTATTCTATATCCATTGCACATTCCATGCTTGGATGCCAGCGGATATCTTAAAATATCTCTAGCCAATCTGAAATGTATCTTGTTTTTTATCTGTGGAGTTGGAGTTTTTTGAGGTGGGGGTTGAAAAATATCTTATTGACCGCGTAAAAGAAAAGAAAACTATTTTGTTGACCAAAAATCAGAACACACGAGTACCCAGCTACCATATCCTCTCCGCGATCGACCAATCCACATCGTCCGGTCTCCGGTGGCCGGCGATGGTGCCTGAACGAGTGCACGGTCCAGATCAGCTCGCCTCTCGACGTCGAGAGCCCCGAGATCTCATCGCGACAGGGATAGCCGCGGGCCCCTCCGCACCGCGGTCCAATCTGCTTTCCGCGCCCACCTGGGTCCACGTACGCGTGGGGCCACGCCGACCCGCTGCCGTGTCCGTATAGTTCTGCTACTATATGCCGTCTTGATAAGCCGCGGGTCCCACTATCGGCCGGTTGTCGTTGCACTACTCGGCGAGTAAATATTTCAGGGGTGGGCCCGCATGAATAGACAGCAGATGCTGGGGCCACGGAAGCATGGGACCCACCAGCTTTTTCACCCCTCCCCATGTCCACCAGTACTAGTACTACCCTCCACAGATTACAGTGGCTGACGTTATGTGCAGTCGGCATGGTATAGTCAACCCAAGGGACAGTACAAAGGCAGAGGGCGCCGCGCTCTCTGAAAAGACGAGGAGAGCAGAGGAATACCACGGCGACGAGGGCGGCTTTCTTTCTCCTCTCCTACGCCATCGTCACCGCCGTCGGGTGCCGTGGAGATCTGCGCTGCCGCTGCCCGGGAGAACGGCGACGGAAGCGAGATGACGACGGCGGGGAGCGGCCATCGACTTGCTACCTTCCATTTCCGCCCTGGCCGGTGCGTTCTTGTTGGTTTTGTTTTTGATTCTCCGTCTGCCTCGGTTGAACTGTTCGGTCGATCTGATCTGCCTCTTTCCAACTTTCGCCGGGTTCTCCTTCTTGTCCCCTCAAAGTTTGACCTATATATATGTTGTCTTCGTCGGTTGCTTGCTGCGCATTTCCTCCTGGGTGATCGGTTCCACTTTCGAGCATCCTTTTCCGCCGCTTCAGTCTTGAAGCCTCTGAGAATTTGACGTGTTTCCTAGACTGCGCCCAACGCACGCACGCACTCCTCCGCCTTTTCTTGTCCGAAGCGATGCTAGTAGTACTCCAACACATTAGCACCGTCTAATCGAATGGCCATTTTCCATTTTTTGAAGGGGATCATTTTCCTAGCCTTGCAAAAAGGAAAACAGCCATGAGAACAAAACGAACTGCATGGTGGTAATAATTTGCTAATTGCCGCTTCTCCTATCGTTGAGGTGATATCTGACGGACACATGAAGTAGCACTCCTACTCGAGCACTAGCACAGCATTCAAAATGCTTACCGGTCCATGCCGGCAATGAATACTTTGCCTACCGGAGTCACCATCACTCGATCCTAGTGGAGAGCACAGGAATGGGACGTACTGTACGCCGGGACCACCCGCCGATTGGTGGCCGGCCCTACCACTGCCACACGAGTCCGGCCCGTCCTTCCGTGGGGCCGGCACCAGCGTCCGTAATTATCGCAGCCTGGTCGTTGTCGACAAGGGACGTGTCGCCCTGCAAGTCATCGTCGCTGATGTGTGGATATTTTCACGCGGGACCCATGATACACTGGCTACAGCCGGTGGCCGGCATATCGTGTCAAAAGTTACAGTAAATCCTCGTTTCAATCTCTGAAACATGGAAAGAACTTGCCCAATTTGTGGCACCCGATTGTAGTGGAGCCCGGCCCCGGGTGTATAATTAGCAAACGAAACGTGAAAAGAACTTTTAGAGTGCACATCACAGAATTTAATTCATGGAAATATTGACAATGGCAGTCGGGCAGCAAGACGGGGAAGGCCTAATTACAAAAGGGAAACGATGGACGCAGCGGCACTGTCTGAACTCGCATCCATCAGTTTTAGCAAGACTCCAACAACCCAATGAGTGCATCCCAGCGCAGTGGCAACCATCCGATGACGAGGAGGGCTTCAGAAAACATGTAGCCTGCAGAAATTCACGTGTTAGCTGCTAATTTGATGAAACGACTGCCGTTTTAGGAGCACGGTTCTGTGATAACCCAGCAAATGTGTTGGTTGCTGATAAATCAGTTTCTTTAACATAGCCAAGGTACTTCACAGGACGAAATGCGACTCACCAGTTTTTGTTCAGTCGGGTCAGGATCTAAACCTTGCTCAGCTCCTGAAAAGGGAAATCGATAAGTTTTTGTTTATTTTTCCATGGTTCTCGAGTGATGATGAATAATACAGTAACTCCTTTGGCATCAAGCGAAGCCATTTTTTACTAGTTGCGTCAAATTAACCAATTATCTTAAGACAGGAGTAGCATTGAAGAGATAAGCAGGACCATCTTATGGACTAAAGTACCTGTTCCTTCTGCTTTTGGATGGCTTCAACCTTTTTCATGTACTCGTCTGTGATTTTCTGTAGAATTTGCACAAGAAGTTAGTCTTAGTCCCCAATGCATCGTTATACTAACTACAGGGGGGCATGGAAGTGTGTATCCTCACTTGTAGATCGGCTGATAAATCCTTCACATTATCTTCAGAAAGTTTCTTTTCCTATGTATACAAGCGCGAGCTGTTAATCTGAGGGCAAAGGTAGAATAGTCCGAACTAGTACCAGCTGAGAAGAGCAAACCTTCTCTAGCTTATCGTAGGCTTTGATTGCATCTCGTCTTATGTTTCTGATAGCAACCTGAAAAAAAAGTCATAATTATCACCCATTCTTATTAGGATCCACTAAGGAGAAGGAAATCACAATATTTCATGAAAATTATCGTGCAACTCAACATCTTGTATATACTAAAGCATGAGCATCTACAGATGTTAGAACAACAGCAGAAAAGAACAGAGATCGACATGACTTTTACCAAGTTCGGAAAAAAACATTTCTATACACCAATTTATGTGTAACAGACACAGTAAAGAGCATGTGATTTAACAACTTTCATGAAACGTCAACAGTTCATACGTGGTTGTTGTTAAATTTTATCTAATGTACATCACAATTACAACAGAAGTAATTTGTAAAGGTGAGATAAAATAACTTATCCGCAAATGCATAAAGGCTTCAGATATACTTCAAACTGTTGAAATAGTGCAAGTAGGGTGGCCAATCATAAACAAAATGCATGAAAACGTTGTACAGAAAATTAAGCCCCGGTATAAATATAATTATAAATATTCTGCTGAAAAGAATGTATAATGTGTGCCGAGGTGAGGTTGTACCTTGCCTTCTTCAGATAACTTGGCTACGGTTTTTGTCATTTCCTGCCCCATGAAAAAAGAGAAGATTAATTGGGAAAAAAGGTATAATAATTTTATTATCTGTGCAAAACCTATAGATTGGACATGTTATCAAGCTATAGAAAATTCCTATGCTTGAACAACTACACTTAAGCAGCACGCAACACTTACCAGATAATCCATCTAAAATGTTCACTAGAAAAAACATGCCCTTTTTACGCATCATGTTCAAATCAATTTCTGATCTTCTTTGAGTTAAAGAATGTTGTATTTTATGGTGCTAACAATCAGTGAAGGTGTCACTTGGGAATCACATAAGTTTCAGAAACATATTTTAGTACAAGAGTTATCTTTTCTCTTAGCTGGTGTGTCTAGGTCTCAGATATGAATTATTAAAGTCTCCTTACTATTATGATTCGAGAAATGGTGTGCATATTAGGATTTGTTGTTGTCATATTTTCCAATTGAATTTTAACACAAGGAAGAAGAAATAGGCACAATCATGCAAACTAAAAGTGTGACCAAACGAGCCAGAATTTAAATGCACAATACTACTAATTTAAGCACAAGAGGTTGGAAATGTAATGCACAAACCTTTCTGCGGTCAGATGTCAATGGTGGGACAGTGACTCGTATCACTTCTCCATCATTGCTTGGTGTTACCCCAATATTTGCAGCAACTATAGCTTTCTCAATGAGCTTGAGGCTGCACAGTATATATATGTCAACAACACGGGACGTACAAAGCAATACCAAGCTATGCCTAAACTGGGGACGATAAATAGCTTACCAAGACTTGTCATATGGTTGGATAAGAAGAGAAGTCGCATCTGGGGTATTTATCTGTGCAATAGTCTTCAAGTTTACAGGAGTTCCATAGTACTCAACCTGCAAGGAATTATTCGCCATATGAGCAGCTTCACCATTGCACAGTAACCTCTTTGTGCTTTAGCCATAATTGCATACGCTAATTCAATTGTTTCCAAACAATATCAATGAATTGTATTGACCACACATTGTTCCACTGATATCAGTTCAGAATTTAATGGTAACTATTAGCCTACTGAAATAACTACTGGTTCACACGTAGCCTAGTTATGGAGTAAGCCAATTAAATTGTTATACAGATACAGAAAGGACATTACACGGAATGACAGGTGCTATCATGCAATTGTTACTTTCAGAATATAAAAAAAAGGAATAATCATCAAACCTCAATCCTGTCGAGCATAGACGGGTTTGCCCGCCCAGTCCTGACGGTATTGAAGTTCGATTGAACTGTTTCAATGGCCTTCTCCATCTTTTCTTTCTGACAATACATAGTGCCAGCTAGTTAGCACCATGCTAAAAGACTTTACAAGGCAAATATTAACACTTCTAATACAGAGTTGCATTGTTATTTACAGCTTGTTCTTCAACGATCATCTTTTCTTCCTCAATTTCTTCATTAGTGGCATGCCTCAAAACTGCTCTGATACATGATAATCACAAGTTAACGAAGACTAACTTGAAGCTCATCAAGTACAAGAATTATTTAAATGCAAAACTACTCGCCTCTTGTCCGAGTGTTGAAGAACCAAAGGCACACCAAAGAAACCCACTGCTCCAGACTGAAATTTCATGAAGTTTGTGGACGAACTTAACAGGGATGAACGGTTTGAGAGACAACCACAACCTGTGAAATACAGTATTCTCTGATGAGACCTTGCCCAACATTGAGTTCTAGTAGGAATATGTACTCTGGTTGCTTGGTAAACTAGTAGGAATTACAATAAGGTAGAAACAGTACTGAGAAAGAACCACAACATGTTGAATGCAATATGCTCTGATGACTGATGATGCCTTGTCACATTATTCCTTGCTGATGAAATTATGTGAATACAGCAGTCTACTCTTATCTACTTCCTCAGTCCGGAATTAGTTGATGCTCAAACAGATGTATCTAGCATTGAAATACGTCTAGATACATCCGTTTGAGTGTCAACTAATTCCGAGGGAGTAGAAACTAGTTACTTGGAGCCACATTAGCTACTACATCCATCTCACCAGTTTTCCACGACAAACAGCAAACATCCAGTGATGAATTTCATGAGATACATCGATTTATAAATGGCTTCGGTCACTTCTGAATGACCCTGAATTGTGAAGGATAACAGCTGTCAATGGTTTCCTGATATCTAACCATTTAAGTGCAAAGAAATACGTACTAGTATTTCAACAGCCTGGGGAAGACATTAGCTCAAAACCACAAGTAAAGTAATACTAGTAGTACATATTTTCCACAAGTATCGTGAAATGCAGGCTGAAATGACTCTCAATTACATATCCAAGTGCACAGTGGAGTATAGAGCTTGCCATTCCAAATCCGATTCAGTCTTAGTTTCTCTATATGTTGGCTCAATGCAAACAGCAACCTAACTGCAAAGGTTGTGCCGTGAACGGAGAAGCGATAAAAGCACCGGCATTTGCATGCCATCGCATTCCTGACCTGGGGTTCGTCTTAGCGCTACAGTGCTTACTACGCCGCAACCCGTATCGTGAATGATAAAAGCAGAACACGGGTGATACTCGCGGGTTTCAACGAAGCGGGAAAGCGCGGAGGAAGGAGGAGCAACCTGGGCGCTGGGGCAGACGGGCAGAGGAGAGGGCGCAGGGCGGGGAGGCCGCCGCCGCAGGGGAGACGGCGTGGAGCGCCATGGCGCGGCAGCAGGCGGAGTGGTAGCGAGGGGAAGGCCGAGTGGATTGGTATGGAAATTGTGGATAAGGAGAGGAAGAAGGAGGCGAAGGAGGGAAATGGCCGAAGAGGTTTGTGAGCTCTCGTGGGCTAATAATAGCGCGTGCTTGACGGCTGGCCGAATTCGTATGGAATTTCTTATGGGCCGTGTATAAAACTTGAGATTTTTTTTCAATAAAATATGTTTTTATCATTAAAAAATTCCAACATGCATTAAAAAAATGTTCAAAGCACTTTTTTGTAAAAATGTATTTAAACATTACGAAACATTTATAAAAAATATTATATGTAAAATAAAATATACAACGTGTATGAAAAAAATTAGACATCAAAAGATATATTATAAAAATGTTAATCATGTATTTAAAATATGTTAAACATGTTTAAAAAATGTTCCTAACGCATAGGAAAAATGTACAATGTGTATGAAAAATGTAGAAATGTGTTAAAAAAGGAAAATGGAATAAAAAATAAAACCAGAGAAAATAGGTGAAAACCGATGAAAGAAAACAAAGAAACCCATAGAAAAAAAGGGAAATAAAAGAAAACCGGAGGATACAAATAAAAACCATAAAATAAACATATAAAACTGAACAAAAAAAAACACGACCGGCGAAGCAAATGTGCCCGCGACAGTGCGCAACGGGACAAACGCGCGAACAAGCAAAAATGGACCGGTCTGGTACTGTAGCGACTGTGGGCGAGCCCTATTATATATCAGTATGGGCGATACATAACAATTACGGTGGGAGCTATATCTGGCCTGTTGTGAGATGTATGCTCCCCTCGCCGGCCCAGTACCGTAGCATGGTTTGGGGCTGTTTTGCAATAGTTTTCCGGGTTTTCTTCTGTTTTTTGTTGTTTTTGTTTTTATTTTCGTTTTGTTTGTTTCCTTTTCAGTTTTTCTTATTAATTTTTCTTTTGTTTTCTATGTTTCTTCCTTCGCTTTCTAGCCTTTTCCTTTTCTTCATTTTCGTTTTCTTCAGGTTTCTTAATGTAAGTCTACAATTTTTTGTATACACTAGATACATTTCTTATACATGTTTAGCAATTTTTAAATACCAGATTAATTTTTTTTTCAAATATATGTTTTAATGTCTCCTTTATTTTTCATACAGATTATAAATATTTGTTATTATATATGCTTATCTTTTTAAATATATGATTGACATTTAAAAATATTTTTTAAGGTCCATTTTTTCATACATAGTATATATTTTTTGAATACCATAAGAAATTTTTTTTGTATACTCATTAAACATTTTTCAAATGCATCATTAACCTTTTCCAGATATACGTTTTGATGTCTACTTTTTTCATAAAAAATGGACATTTTCCATATACATTGGAAACATTTTACTTATACACGTTCAACATTTTTTAAGTACATGATTAACAATTTTCATATATATGTTTTGATGTCTATTTTTGCATACAAATTGTACAATTTTTGTATACATCAAAAAAAAAATCCTTATACACGTTTAACATTTTCCAGGTACATCCTAAACCTTTTTTTTCAAACATTGGTTCTAATTTTAAAAAGAATCCATACATACCATACATTTTTCCTATACACCAGGAACATTTTTATACACATCCAACATTCTTGAAATATATGACTAACATTTTAAAACATATGTTGGTGTATAATTTTTCCGTACGCCATTTACATATTTTTTATACATCAGAAACATAGTTTTATACAGGTTTAGCATTTTTTAAGATATATATTTTGATGTCTATTTCTTTCATACACGTTGCACATTTTTCATATACATTAGAAACAATTTTCTATACATGTGTAAGATTTTAAAAATGCATCATTAACATCTATTCGAAATTTAATGTAAAGTGATTTTTATAATATATACGTTTAAAATATTTTGAAACATAAATAAAAAAATTAAATAAAGTGGGGGAAAACGAGCACTTAAGTCTGGTGGATGTCCAGCGCGCTGGGCCACCCATTGTTGCCTGCTTCAGGGAGACCTTGTTCGGTCTCGCACCAAGTGACACATAGTCGCGCTCAAGCAAGGGGGCGCCTCTCGCACTGTTGGTGTGTGTGTGTGTGTGTGTGTAATGCGTGGTTCTGGCTGTTCTGGCTGATAGATGTTGTGTTCTATCATGAGGGTAACTTCAACGCACATCATCAAATGAACGATACCAAAATCCACGTACACATTGTCGGTCGGGCCGAAGTCATCAAATAAAGAAAGAAAATTGATTCTTGTCAGGGCGTGTACAATGCATAGTTTTAAGGTGATGCCTCGCATGCCATGTAGGATCGGATATGACGTAAAGTAGGTTCGGATAGGGAAACGGGATCCTCTCTAGAAGACGGGTGCTTGAACAAAAAAGTGTGGTCCGATGACAAAAGCTGAAAATGTTGGAATAAAAAGTAGAAATGCATGTGTACTAGAGTCTTTATTTTCTATTTCTTAATAAGGCCCACTAGTGATAGCTTGCATTGGACAGAAAAAATAAATATAGATGTCTCAAATTACTTTTTGTCATGAGGCATATGTATCTATATGCCACCATTGTATATGCCCTCAACCGGCTATAATCATGACTCGCTTTTCGCCTTTTACGTGGGCGACGAGCGTCTGGTGGACCCCACTCACCGCTCTATCCCCTTTCTCTCCTTATTAAGACAAACTTTTATTTCAGCCATACATTTTCGTAGGTCATGTCGTCTTTTCTCATCATCTCTCTTTTGCTCTATCTCATGGGATATGGAATGCCATGAACGACTTCTACAAGCTACCCCAATAGAAATCTGAGGAAAATAAAGGGCCCACTACTGGCTGGGACAGCCCCACAACTACAACCGCACCGCTACGACATTATCAATAAAATCTAGAGATTTTTACAACTGTGCCCCTCGTTCCTTAGCTCTACTCATTCATCTCCGTGCTCTTAATTTTTGCTCAGTTTTCCCTACTTCCTTGTCCGTAACCCTCAGAACAGGTCACAACAGACATTGCCGTCGGGTCAATGACTTGACCGTTAACTCTGACAAGTGGGGACGCGTTGGGCGGTGTCGCTGTTCGACCGTTGGGCTGTGGTTTTGTTGAGTCGTTCCTTGAATTAAATGCCTGTGCGCGCCACAAAAGAAGCCTGCTATGCATTCACCCAGCAAGCTTGCCTGCATGCGTCGATGCGCGCCGCCACGATGCACCGACCGAGCCTGCATGTGTTGATGCATGCCGCCACGATGCACTGACCGAGCCGCTTTCGTGCACGCCAGCCGCCACAGATGCAGCAATGGTTGCTGCCGCTGGTTCCTCTCTTCTCGCACGCTTGTCTCTTCGATTTAGAGCATCGTTTTTTTACGATTAGTTTCAGCCTTTTCGATCCACTCGCATGCGCATCCGTTTTTCTACGACAAATAAATTGAACAATATGTTTTATATTTTATATTTTTGTGGCTGCATGCACTAGCTAGGTGGCTACATATTTGTGACTTGTGTAAAAAAAGAGAAGGGTTCGTTGTGGTTGCTTGTACTAGGTGATTACTAACAAAGCGAGCTCTCCAAGAAAACAATCAACAGATATGTAGATAGGGCCAACAAGTCCATACCACGATCATATAGTTCAAATTAGGAAGAACTTAATAATAGAATTGATAGAAAACTTAATAATAAAACTTATAAAAGAGCCAACAAGCCCATAGCATCTCCAACATAGTTCAATTACATCTTAACATAACATAGACTCAAAAAATAGATAGAGGGTTTAGAACCCTAGCCACCGCCTTCTCCACCTCGCTCCTCCTCCGGGCGCCCTTCACTGCTCCTCGGGGGCGTTGTCGATGGGGTACGAAAGAGTGTGCATGCACGACACGGTGGGGAAGATGTTGGTGTACTTCGTGAACATGTTGTGGATGGTGAAAGCGATGAACTCGCAGCCACACCAAAACACCCGGCCAAGGAAGTAGAAGGCATTGAATGTGTCGGTGAAGTGGGCAAGGAGAGCAACCACCACCCCGTTTTGGATGACCTCCTCGACGCGGAACATCGTTGGAGATCCCCGCGGGAGGTGGCGGTAGCCGGCCCGAGGAAGAATTCGGTGAAGTTCCTTGCGGTCCTCCACCTTGATATCGCCCACACACGTAGAGTGCGCTCAATGTACACGCCGGTAGGGTAGAGCCTCTCCGACACAGTGGGTGGGAAGCAGTAGGTTGGTTCGATATACTGCATGACTGAGGGATGTGCAAAAGAAGGAGAAGGGGTCGAAGAGCAAGAAGGGCAGATGGCAGAGGATGGGAGATGGATGAGGGATGGCAGAGGCAGAGGGTGGCTTAAATAGCCGTAGTGCTACGTGTTATTTCGCCATGGCATCGGGAGTGTACACGCGTGGGAAACCGTGGTTTGAAAAGAAGAAGAAAAAGAATCTAATTACATGCGTGGGAATCCGTGGTCATATATATTATATGAACAAAAAACAATTTTTGAATAGTTTGTGGCCATTTTGCATGATAAAAATAAATTTAACCCTTATAAATTTGGTCAATTTGCATTTGTATTGAACAAAAAGGACTAAATTTTCCAGGCAATGTCAATTGTTGTGTAATTTCAAACGATGCAAAAGAACATAGCCAACACGTTAAAAAAATAGAGCAAATGATGCAAAAAACGACGCAATTCGACGGCCCAACCAGAGCTTGGTTTCCTTTTGGGCCCAATAACTACGTTTTTTCACGAAGTCAGTGGTGGGCGAGCAGCCGAGCACAACCAACATGATCGCCTCTCGCGGATCGCCCCACGATCCAACGATGCGGAGCCGCCCATGTGATCCAACAACGTGGAGCCTGCACGCAGCATGCCCACCGAATTCCTTCTAGAAGACCACATCTGAGGGCTGTCGCTTGGCGCCAGGGTATGATCGGGCGGCTGACGTTCGGAGCTAGGGTTAGGCGAAACTCCGCGGGGTTTAGAGGGGTTTTGAGCTGGCCAACGTGGTTTCCAAGGCTTTGACTAAGCATAACTAATTTTAAAAAATCGAAAAAATATGAAACCTGCGCCGTTCGTCGTTTTATAAGACACACTAACGAGGAAAAATACTAAACTTGGTATACGGATATTTTTTTAAAAAAACCTAGCTGGCACAATCAAGGTCAAATGAGCACCATTAATTTAAAAATCAAAAAAATATAAAGCCTACGCACAATGTTGTCTTATGTGACATGTTACCAACAAAAAATCATAAACTTGGTCTATGGTCATTTTCATGAAAAAACCTTCACACATATGAACTACCACGTACAACATTTCATAGAGTTCGAGGAGAGGAGGTATGGTTACCTTCTGTTTTTGAAAATTTAAAAAATCAAAAAATCACCAAAGCTTTATTTCATAGTGAATAAGAAGGATCTAAACTTAGTTTTCCATTTTCATATTTTAAACATGTTTTCAATAGTTTTTATTAAAGCATATTGTTTAAAAGAAAATGTAAAAATATGAAGATTAATTAAAAAAAATAGCGAGACTTCGAATCTACACTACATAGATTGAATAGGTGTTAATAAAAAAGCATTTGGCACATTTAGAGTAGGTGCAAAAAAACTTGATTACAAATGGGGTTGTTTACCGCCTGGGAGCTCATTTGGAGCACATTTCTCCAATTCAAATTTTTTTGACCTCCTCTAAATCACCTCAAATTTTTCACACATGATCTCCTACACAAACGTAGATAGGTTGCCAAGGTTTTTTTTGCATTTTTTGAATTTATACTGTCCTGTCGAATGTCAGTTCAAAACATCGGATAATGAGATATGCTGGTGGGAAAAAGCATGCATTTGATTAATAAACATGAGACAAATAATTAGGATAATACTCCTTTATTACAAAAATCATTACATCTTCATTCAAATGTTGTTTTTTGCTCTGCTATTGGAATATTGGATAAAATGATGGACTATTTGCTCTTATTGTTTGCAGCATGTCTGATCAGTGAAGCAACATGTGTGGTCATTGCAGCACCTAAACTTATAGCTCACAACATCTAAACAGAACATACCATACACCACAGGCAAATTTAAGGATAGACAAATATAGATAGCACAATACATTACTACCATAGATCACACACAAAGTTTAGATACCACCACACAAAGTTTATCAAACAGCCACATTCAGTTTACCAAAAGTATCCCAAAGATAAAACATCATCACATCACACCGGAGTCAGGGCCTTCGCGAGGGCAGCATGCTGGCGCCTCATCTTGTAGTCCTCCCCGCGAATCGCTACATCCTCTGCATGAGACACAAGGTGATCGAAGCGGCCATCCTTCGGCTTTGACTTGGTGGTACAGTAGAGGCAGTGCCACTTCTTGATCTTGCGGTTGTAGAAGGAAGCAACTCCCTTGGCCTTGATCTTCTCCACCTCCTTCACAGTGAAGGACGCCATGTTGCCCTTGTACACATCTTCTCCAGAATCATACTGCACACATGAATGAATTATATTAATACACTATAGATTCATATACACCATGTCAAAGGAACTAAATGAACAATCTAAATTTTAAGTAGGCTTACCTCATATTCTTCGTCGTCACTATACTCTGAATCGTACGGGTCAAACCCAGTAAGGGCCATCTTCCTCTTTTTCCCCCAGCCATCATCCTCCTAAATATACAATTACATCCATCACTAGTAAATATAGAAGCCAATTGAAAATTTAGATATGCACACATGACACATTGATCATAGGGCTAATATACTATGATACTATTTGCATCTGGGTTGCATTTTCCATTGTCATGCACACACATTGAACTACAGAGCTAATATAACTACATATTGTGGACAAATTTATATACTAATGAATAAAATAACTTCTTAATCAATGGATTCCATTTGGGCATATGACATTCAAAACCCCAATCTGCGTAGCATTCAAAAACAAATCAAATAGGGACGCAATCTAATAAGCATACATGTCTGTAGCATTAAAACCCCCAATCTGTGTAGCATTAAAAACAAGGGTCGCTAAAAACAAATCTAATAAGCATACATCTGTGTAGCATTGATGCACAGAGATCCCTATCTCTCATACAAATCTATCTAGAATTTTTGCAATGAATGTAATCCAAAAAACCCTAGTACAAAAACCCCCATCGACCCTCCCCCCATACAGAAAACCCCGGCCGATCCGTCAAACCAACTAATCTAACCATCTGTACTACCGTACAAATCACAATCTAACCAATGCAACTAACTCTACAAGCTAATATCATAAATATTGCAACTAACAAGCAAGTGCAAATACCTCCTGCTGCTCGCCAGGCTGCGCATCGGGATGGACTGCACTGCTCGACATCGTCACCTTCTGCTCCGGTAGCGCTGAGGCGGAGCCCGCCACCTCATTCTCCACATACGCAGCGGTTGCGAGTTTCCCTGCACCACCATGGACGCCGCCAACATCCTTCACTTCATCCGTGGTCACCGCGCCCTACAACTTGCTACCTCTTGAGCACTGCGTTGTTTTTCCCTTGAAGAGGAAAGGGTGTGCAACAAAGTAGCGTAAGTATTTCCCTCAGTTTTTGAGAACCAAGGTATCAATCCAGTAGGAGACTGCATGCAAGTCCCTCGTACCTACACAAACAAATAAGAACCTCGCAACCAATGCGATAAAGGGGTTGTCAATCCCTTCACGATCACTTACGAGAGTGAGATCTGATAGAGATAATAATAATAAGATAAATATTTTTGGTATTTTATGATATAAATTAAAAGTAAAGATTGCAAAATAAATGGTGCCAGAAATAGCTAGTTGACGGGAGATTAATATAATAGAGAATAGACCCAGGGGGCATAGGTTTCACTAGTGGCTTCTCTCAAGATAGCATAAGTATTACGGTGGGTGAAAAAATTTACTGTCGAGCAATTGATAGAAAAGTGCATAATTATGAGAATATCTAGGCATGATCATGTATATAGGCATCACGTCCGCGACAAGTAGACCGAAACGATTCTGCATCTACTACTATTACTCCACACATCGACCGCTATCCAGCATGCATCTAGAGTATTAAGTTCATAAGAACAGAGTAATGCATTAAGAAAGATGACATGATGTAGAGGGATAAACTCAAGCAATATGATATAAACCCCATCTTTTTATCCTCGATGGCAACAATACAATACGTGCCTTGCTGCCCCTGCTGTCACTGGGAAAGGACACCGCAAGATTGAACCCAAAGCTAAGCACTTCTCCCATTGCAAGAAAGATCAATCTAGTAGGCCAAACCAAACTGGTAATTCAAAGATACTTGCAAAGATAACCAATCATACATAAAAGATTTCAGAGAAGAATCAAATATTGTTCATAGATAAACTTGATCATAAACCCACAATTCATCGGATGTCGACAAACACACTGCAAAAAGAGTTACATCAAATAGATCTCCAAGAAGATCGAGGAGAACTTTGTATTGAGATCCAAAGAGAGATAAGAAGCCATCTAGCTAATAACTATGGACCCGAAGGTCTGAGGTAAACTACTCACACATCATCGGAGAGGCTATGGTGTTGATGTAGAAGCCCTCCGTGATCGATTCCCCCTCCGGTGGAGCTCCGGAAAAGGCCCCAAGATGGGATCTCTTGGGTACAGAAGGTTGCGGCGGTGGAAATAGGGTTTCGTGGTGCTCCTGGATGTTTTCGGGGTATATGGGTATATATAGGAGGAAGAAGTAGGTCGGTGGAGCCACGAGGGTGGGGGCGCGCCCAGGGGGGCAGGCGCACCTCCCTCCCTCGTGGCCTCCTCGTTGATTTCTTGACGTCCACTCCAAGTCCCCTGGATCACATTTGTTCCAAAAATAACCCTCCCGAAGGTTTCATTCCGTTTGGATTCCGTTTGATATTCCTTTTCTGCGAAACATTGAAATAGGCAAAAAAACAGCAATTTGCACTAGACCTTGGGTTAGTAGGTTAGTCCAAAAAATAATATAAAAGTGTATAAATAAGCCCATTAACATCCAAAACAGATAATATAATAGCATGGAACAATCAAAAATTATAGATACGTTGGAGACGTATCAAGCATCCCCAAGCTTAATTCCTGCTCGTCCTCGAGTAGGTAAATGTTAAAAACAGAATTTTGATGTGGAATGCTACCTAGCATAATTCTCAATGTAATTTTATTTATTGTGGCATGAATGTTCAGATCTGAAACATTCAATACAAAAGTTTAATATTGACATAAAAATAATAGTACTTCAAGCATACTAACTAAGCAATCATGTCTTCTCAAAATAACATGGCAAAAGAAAGTTCATCCGTACAAAAACATATAGTTTGGTCATGCTCCATTTTCATCACACAAGAATGCTCTCATCATGCACAACCCTGATGACAAGCCAAGCAATTGTTTCATACTTTAGTAATCTCAAACTTTTTTCAACTTTCACGCAATACATGAGCGTGAGCCATGGATATAGCACTATGGGTGGAATAGAATAATATGATGGGGGTTATGTGGAGAAGACAAAAAAGGAGAAAGTTTCACATCGACGCGGCTAATCAACAGGCTAGGGAGATGCCCATCAATTGATGTCAATGCAAGGAGTAGGGATTGCCATGCAACTAATGCACTAGAGCTATAAATGTATGAAAACTCAACAAAAGAAACTAAGGTGGTGTGCATCCAACTTGCTTGCTCACGAAGACCTAGGGCATTTGAGGAAGCCCGTTGTTGGAATATACAAGCCAAGTTCTATAATGAAAAATTCCCGCTAGTATATGAAAGTGACAAAACAAGAGACTCTCTATCATAAAGATCATGGTGCTACTTTAAAGCACACGTGTGGAAAAAAGGATAGTAGCATTGCCCCTTTTTATTTCTTTTTTTTGGGGCCTTTTTATTTGGCCTTTCCTTTTTTGGGACAATGCTCTATTAATGATGATCATCACACTTCTATTTATTCACAACTCAATGATTACAACTCGATACTAGAACAAAATATGACTCTATATGAATGCCTCCGGCGGTGTACCGGGAAAGCAATGAATCAAGAGTGACATGTATGATAAATTATGCATGGTGGCTTTGCCACAAATACGATGTCAACTACATGATCATGCAAAGCAATATGACAATGATGAAGCGTGTCATAAATGAAACGGTGGAAAGTTGCATGACAATATATCTCGGAATGGCTATGGAAATGCCATAATAGGTAGGTATGGTGGCTGTTTTGAGGAAGATATAAGGAGGTTTATGTGTGACAGAGCGTATCATATCACGGGGTTTGGATGCACCGGCGAAGTTTGCACCAACTCTTAAGGTGAGAAAGGGTAATGCACGGTACCGAAGAGGCTAGCAATGATGGAAGGGTGAGAGTGCGTATAATCCTTGGACTCAACATTAATCATAAAGAACTCACACACTTATTGCAAAATTATACAAGTCATCAAAAACCAAGCACTACGCGCATGATCCTAGGGGGATAGTGTAGCGACCAGACCTCAAACAGTCTGATCTCTGTGCTTCGGTGTCATCCCTGGACCAGTAATGCTGACACCACACAGTACTCAGAGGATTTATAGCAGAGTAGCAATCACACACTTATTACATCGAGTGTCTCCAAAGAGAACTTATTACAATAAGTATGGCTTAAGGCCATCTAATAACGATAACAGCGGAAGGCTTGGAAGATAAGTGAGTCCATCAACTCCAACGGCATCACTGAGTATAGAACCACGATCTAAAAACTCCTTAATCGTCGTCTGAAAAGTCTGCAACATTAACGTTGCAGCCCGAAAATGGCTCAGCACATGGAATATGCTGGCAAGGTAACACATAGAGAGTAATGGAATGAAACAGCTATACTAAATGCATATTTGGCTGGTGGAAAGCTCTATGGTTACAGTTTTGCGTAAATCCAATTTTTCCCTACTTTAAAGCAATAAAATTTAATTACTATCATGGTGGTTGTTAAACATTGAGAATGGTTGACAGCATCCTCAATCCCAATTAAGCATCATCATTAACATAACCCAACAAAATTAATTTAGAGTAACATGTTGAGATTCACATGAAAATCCAAGTACTAGATACTCAAGATGTCCATAACCGGGGACACGGCTAACCATGATTAGTTTATTACACTCTGCAGAGTTTTGCGCACTTTTCCCCACAATACTCGATCGCCTCCATTTGGTTTCTCGCACTACATGGTGTTTGAGAAGACGGATGACCGAGACATAGTCTTTCAGAAGCGCTAGCACCTTACGATCGGGTAGACCGTACCACCTACATCCCCTACATCTGCTAGTCTACCACTGTAAGAGTTCGCACAACTTAGTCAACTATGCTAGAGCCCATAATAGCTTGTGGCTGCACACGGAAGTTTCTAGTATGAATAATCCCATGATCCCTTTGAGCCTGGGTGGCGGTCCAAAAGAAAACAGGCAAGTCCTGGAATACCCAGGTGCCTCAATCCACCCAGATGTGTGTTTAAGTTGCCATCTTAGATAAACCATTAATTAACAATCTCACATCTGTCATGGATATCACTCACCCAATCCACGTCTACTAGCATAGCATGGCATAATAAGCAAACGTAGAAGGAACTCCCAAAGGTTTGATAATAACAGGTAATAGGTACTACCTCATCTACTTCCCATCCCACAATTTAATTAGATCCTAATCATGCAATGTGTGAGGATTGATCTAATGCAATAAAACTGGGTAGTAGGAAAGGTATGATCAAAGTGTTACTTGCCTTGCTGATGATCCGCGAAACCTAACGATTCGAAGTAACAAGCGGCGCACTCCGGGTACTCTATCGCAAACAAACAAACAAGCATACAATAAGTACTCATCTAATGCACAAGTAAAACTGAAATAAGAGATCTAACCAGAAGGTTCAACTTAAGAACTCCGGTTGGAAAAAGAATCAAATCGAACGAAGCAACGAAAGTCCAACGGCGAAAAAAAACAACTTCGTTCTAGTAATCTGGATCTAGGGCAAATTTTACAGTAGCAAAATCTTGTTTAAGTTGGTTAAACGAATAGAGGGTTTCGAGACGAAACTCTAGGCAATTCCGATAAACGAGCGAAAAGTTATACTAAAACGAAAATCGGATCACGAATCGCGATCAGAAAATCGCGGATTTAATCCGAGAAAAAGAAAAACGACGAACGCCAATTTTTTTTCTCTCTACCTTTTTTTCGGCAGGGAAAACGAGGCGCGACGAACCTCGGCGGCGGGATCCGGCGACGGCGGCGGAGGACGTCGGCGGCGGCGGCTAGCGGGCTAGGGTTTGGGGGCGCGGGTGGCTGGGCTCGGCTGGCTCCCCCCCGCTTATAAAGGCCTCCCGGGTCGGTGTCCAGGTCGGACACGGCCCGTTAAGTCGGTTCGTTTTTTTATTCCGCTCGGAAGAAAAATAAAAAGAAATACTAAACGGACTCCAAAAATTCCGAAATAAATTTTCACGGGCTTCTAAAATCAAGCCACACAAGGTGAACATTTATTTGGGACCTAAATGCAATTTTGAAAAACGCACATTTTTCCTAAATTCAAATAAAACACCGAAAAACTCCGAAATAAAATCTTGTTTGATTTTATTATTAAATCCTCAATATTTCTTTATTTTGGGAAAGTCATTTTATTCCCTCTCTCATATTTTTGTAATAGAAATAATTGACGATAAAATAATTAAAATCAAATGATCCTATTTCTCAAAATTTGAGAAAACTCAAATATGAAAATAGCGAAATCCCCAACTCTCTCCGTGGGTCATTGAGTTGTGTAGAATTTCTAGGATCAGCCAAAATGCAAAAATAAAATATGATATGCATGATGATCTAGTGTATAACATTCCAAATTGAAAATTTGGGATGTTACAAACCTATCCCCCTTAAGATGAATCTCGCCCTCGAGATTCGGGTTGGCTAGAAAATAGGTGAGGGTGGTCTTTGAGAAAATATTCCTCTCGCTCCCAGGTGGCTTCATCCGCTGAGTGGTGGCTCCACTGAACTTTGCAAAACTTGATAACCTTGCTGCGAGTAACTCAGTTGGCAAACTCGAGAATCTTGACTGGTTTCTCCTCGTAGGTCAAATCTTTATCCAACTGAATAGTTTCCAAAGGCACTGTATCTCTCAACGGTATGTCAGCCATCTCCGCGCGACATTTCTTTAACTGAGAAACGTGGAACACATCATGAACTCCTGACAATCCTTCAGGCAATTCCAACTTGTAGGCCACTTCTCCCATACGCTCCAAAACTCGATATGGTCCTACAAATCGTGGCGCTAACTTCCCTTTAACTCCAAAACGCTTTGTTCCTCGAAGTGGAGATACTCGAAGATAAGCTCTATCTCCGACTTCGTAAACAGTCTCCTTGCGTTTAGAATCTGCATAACTCTTCTGTCTGGACTGGGCTACCTTGAGCCTATCGCGAATCAACTTCACCTTCGGTTCAGACTCTTTAATCAAGTCAGGACCAAACAACCGGCGGTCTCCAACTTCGTCCCATGACAACGGTGTCCTGCACCTCCTTCCGTATAAAGCTTCGAAAGGGGCCATCTTTAAACTGGTTTGATAACTGCTGTTGTAAGAGAACTCCGCATATGGCAAATTATCGTCCCAACTAGATCCATAATCTAGCGCACAAGCTCTCAGCATATCCTCCAAAATCTGATTGACTCTCTCGGTCTGTCCATCTGTCTGTGGATGAAAAGCTGTACTGAATTCTAGCCTGGTACCCAAAGTTTCATGCAACTGCTTCCAGAACTTTGAGGTAAACTGGGTTCCTCTATCTGATATGATACTCCTCGGAACTCCATGCAGACATACTATTCTGGTCATGTATATCTTTGCCAACTTAGCACTGGTGTAAGTGGTCTTTACTGGGATGAAATGAGCTACTTTCGTCAATCGATCAACTACAACCCAAATCGAGTCATAGCCTGAACGAGTCCTGGGTAATCCCGTGATAAAATCCATGCCTAGCTTATCCCACTTCCATTCGGGTATCGGCAATGGTTGTAACAATCCTGCTGGCTTCTGATGCTCTGTCTTTACTCTTTGACATACATCACAAACTGCTACATACTCCGCAATATCCTTCTTCATTCTGGTCCACCAGAAAATATCCTTCAAATCCAAATACATCTTGGTATTTCCTGGGTGAATTGAATACGGTGAGTCATGTGCCTCTTGCAAAATCAACTTTCTGATCTCCGGGTCATTGGGCACGTAAACACGGTCTTCAAACCATAGGGTGTCGTGCTCATCCTCACGAAATCCTTTAGCTTTTCCTTTGCTAAGTTTCTCCTTATAGCGGCAATCTCTTTGTCAGCTTTCTGAGCTTCCCTGATTTTATCCATCAAGGTTGACTGAATCTCCAATGCTGCTACATAGCCTCTCGGAACTATTTCCAAACATAGTTCACGAAGATTTTCTGCTAACTCCGTGGGTATTTCTCCCGTCATTAATGTATTGACATGGCTCTTACGGCTTAATGCGTCGGCTACTACATTAGCCTTTCCGGGGTGATAATGCAATTTCATATCATAATCCTTGATAATCTCCAACCATCTCCTTTGTTTGAGATTCAACTCCTTCTGTGTGAAAATGTACTTCAAACTCTTATGACCCGTGTACACCTCACAATGATTTCCAATCAGAAAATGTCTCCATGTTTTCAATGCATGCACTACGGCTGCTAACTCCAAATCATGCGTGGCATAATTCAACTCATGAGGCTTCAGTTGTCTTGAGGCATATGAAACAACTCTCCCTTCCTGCATAAGCACTGCTCCAAGTCCTCGACGTGAAGCGTCGCAATACACCTCATAATCCTTGGTCTGGTCTGGCAAAATCAACACTGGTGAGGTAACTAAGCGTTTCTTCAACTCCTGGAAACTAGCCTCACATTCCTCTGTCCATATGAACTTGGTATCCTTCTTCAACAACTCAGTCATAGGCTTTGCAATCTTTGAGAAATTCTCAATAAATCTCCGGTAGTATCCTGCGAGTCCAAGAAAACTCCGGATCTCTCCAACTGTTGTTGGGGCTTCCCACTTGGTCACGGTTTCAACTTTAGCAGGATCTACTGCTATACCTTCTCCAGATATAACGTGTTCGAGGAATCCTACTTCCTTCAACCAAAACTAACATTTGCTGAACTTGGCATATAATTGATGTTCTCTGAGCTTTCCAAGTACCAAACGCAAATGCTCCTTATGTTCCTCTTCATTCTTCGAATAAACCAGGATATCATCAATGAACACTACAACGAACTTATCCAAAAACTCCATAAACACTTTGTTCATCATGTTCATAAAATAGGCAGGTGCATTAGTCAGACCAGATGACATAACGGTATACTCATACAGCCCATACCTGGTAGTAAAAGCTGTCTTCGGAATATCCTGTTCTCGAATCTTCAACTGGTGGTATCCTGATCGCAGATCGATCTTGGAAAATACCTTAGCTCCTTGCAATCGATCAAACAGATCGTTGATCATAGGTAGTGGGTACTTGTTCTTGATGGTTACTTCATTCAATCCTCGATAATCGACAACCATACTTAACAATCCATCCTTCTTCTCCACTAGAAGTACTGGCGATCCCCAAGGCGAAGAACTTGGGCGAATATATCCTTTATCCAGTAACTCCTTAATCCGCTTCTTAATTTCCACCAAATCCTTTGCAGGCATCCTATATGGTCTCTTTGATATTGGTCCTGTGCCTGGCAATAGCTCAATCAAAAACTCAATGTCTCTATCCGGTGGCATGCCTGGCAACTCCTCTGGAAATACATCAGGAAAATCCCTTACCACTGGTACTTCCTCCTGCACAACTCCTGTTAGGCAATTTACTTGAGTCCTCTTTGGCACATGTCGGGATACATACTTGATCCTCCTCCCTTCTGGGGTGGTAAGCAAAATTGACTTACTAGCACATTCTATATTCCCTTCATACTTTGATAACCAATCCATGCCTAATATCACATCCAATCCTTGAGATTCCAATACTATTAGGTCTGAGGGAAAAACATAGTTACCAATCCTTAATGGTAACCGATCACACCATAGACTAGCCACATACTCTTCTCCGGGTGAGGTTACTAACATGGGTGACCTAAGGGCTTGGGTTGGTAGGTTATACTTATCCACAAATCCCCTTGAGATGTATGAATGCGATGCACCAGTATCAAAAGGAACGAGTGCAGTAAATGACTTAACCAAAAACTTACCTATTACTGCATCGGGCTGAGCTTCAACCTCCTCCATGCTAACGTGGTTCACCTGTCCCCTGTTAAAAGGGTTCGGCTTCTTCCAAGAACTTCCATTGCTATTTCCATTTTGTAATTCAGGACATTCATTGGCATAATGTCCGGTCTTCGAACACTTAAAGCAAGTGACTTGGCTCAAGTCCTTCTTGGCTGGGGCTGAGGGGTTGGTGCGGTTCTGGCCGTTGCTTCCTCCATTGCCATTACCATTCTTGGTGCCATTGTGGTTGTGCGAGCTACCTCCTCCATGGGTATGCTGAAAATGTCCTCCCGGTCTAGGGGTAAAACGTGGCTTCCGCTGAGCTCCTGAATTGCACTTTCCTTGTCCATACTTCCTCTTGCGATTCTCAATTTGCTGCCGCTTCCCTTCAATCATAAGAGCATGATCTACCAACTCCTGGTAGTTGTTGAAGGTGGCCACCATCAACTGCATGCTCAACTCATCATTCAGTCCTTCCAGAAACTTCTCCTGCTTAGCTGCATCCGTAGAGACGTCATCTGGGGCATGACGTGCTAGCTTACTAAATTCCTCCACATACTGGCCAACTGTCCGTCCTCCTTGGCGCAAGTTGCGAAACTCACGCTTCTTTATGGCCATAGCTCCTGCTGAAACATGTGCAGTACGAAAAGCCTGCTGAAACTGGTCCCATGTGACAGTGTCGACTGGGAAAGTGGCTATGAAATTCTCCCACCATGATGCTGCGGATCCTTCTAACTGATGTGCGGCAAACTTCACCTTCTCCGCATCTGTGCATCCTGCTGTGGTCAACTCCCTAGCTGTCTTGCGGAGCCAATCATCCGCTACTACCGGCTCGGTGCTACTAGAAAACACCGGAGGATTCAGCCTAAGAAAACGGGCTAAGTGGTCAACAGGTGGTGGTGGTGGTGGGTTGTTGTTGTTGTTCCCCTGATTCTGATTCTGGACTAGCAACTGCATCAATGTGTTCTGCTGCTGGATCAACTGGGTGAGCTCCGGTGGAAAGGCAAATCCGGGGTCACATCTCGGAGGCATCTGAGGGTTTAGAAAAGATGAGATATCAGAATAGAGGGGGTCTAAAGAGAAAACACTACCCATATGCACATGAGGCAAAACAAACAATTCACTTGAATCAATCAAACAAGGGCATACAATCGATCTAACTATCGCAAAAGTGCTCGGACTACTATATTTACATGGTGGACTACTACTACTGATGAGGTGGTCTACTAGAAATATTTTTTGGTTGCAGACTCCATGATATCTGCTCCATCTTCATCAACATAGTCATCATCGCTACTATCTGGATCCGAATCGGTGTCGTCGATGATGATGTAGTCTTCCGGGCTAATCTCCTTGGGTTCTTCGTCTTCCTCTACTGGCGTAGGGCCTCCCATAAATATTCCAATCTTCTTGATCAGGTCGTCATTCTTCTCCACCAATACTTCAATTTCCTCTTCATAATCTTCACGTGTAGCCTTGAGTTCTTCCTCCAGTTCCTTGATTCTAGTCTTAGCCTTCTTCAGATCTATCATGTCGGCGCACATCTGGTTCTCCTGTCGTCGAATGTGCTGTTTTAGCTCCTGGATAAAAGCTGCGATTGATCTATCCTTCCTAGTGCTGATCATCTCCCAGTGTTCATCTCGGCGCCCACAAATCTGGTAGATAGTATCCTTGAGGTCATTGCGGTAGACTTCTCCAATGCGTCCCATGGCGATGTGAGCTGCCATGCTCTGTCCTAGACTCCAAGTTGGTGCATCAAAAGAAAACTCTATGGGCTCAGTGACTGGCATGAACGTCCTTCCTGGAACTTGAACTTGAATCATCCAGCGCTCTTCTTCAGGTAAAGTGGCGTTGTAGGTTCTGGTGAAACTTGGTACTCCTATGTTCAGGTATCTAGTGACTTCCTTCAAGTGTCGTCCAAAGGGTGTATCTTCATCCGGTTGTGTGAACTTGTTCCTTGCATCCGCCATCCTAAAGAGTAGAAAAGATGAGAGGTCAGAAGAGAAGAGAGTGAATAGTGATCTAGGTCTTGTGCTTAGTGGTCGTGTCCTACAGTCAGCGTGTGCTCTGATACCATCTCTATAGCGACCAGACCTCAAACAATATGATCTCTGTGCTTCGGTGTCATCCCTGGATCAGTAATGCTGACACCACACAGTACTCGGAGGATTTATGGTAGAGTAGCAATCACGCACTTATTACATCGAGTGTCTCAAAAGAGAACTTATTACAATAAATATGGCTTAAGGCCATCTAATAACGATAACAGTGGAAGGCTTGGAAGATAAGTGAGTCCATCAACTCCAACGGCATCACTGAGTATAGAACCACGACCTAAAAACTCCTTAATCGTCGTCTGAAAAGTCTGCAACAGCTACTTTGCAGCCCGAAAATGGGTCAGCACATGGAATATGCTGGCAAGGTAACACATAGAGAGTAATGGAATGAAACAGATATACTAAATGCATATTTGGCTGGTGGAAAGCTCTATGGTTACAGTTTTGCGTAAAGCCAATTTTCCCTACTTCAAAGCAATAAAATTTAATTACTATCATGGTGGTTGTTAAACATTGAGAATGGTTGACAGCATCCTCAATCCCAATTAAGCATTGTCATTAACATAACCCAACAAAATTAATTTAGAGTAACATGTTGAGATTCACATGAAAATCCAAGTACTAGATACTCAAGATGTCCATAACCGGGGACACGGCTAACCATGATTAGTTTATTACACTTTGCAGAGTTTTGCGCACTTTTCCCCACAATACTCGATCGCCTCCGTTTGGTTTCTCGCACTACATGGTGTTTGAGAAGACGGATGACCGAGACATAGTCTTTCAGAAGCGCTAGCACCTTACGATCGGGTAGACCGTACCACCTACATCCCCTACATCTGCTAGTCTACCACTATAAGAGTTCGCACAACTTAGTCAACTATGCTAGAGCCCATAATAGCTTGTGGCTGCACACGGAAGTTTCTAGTATGAATAATCTCATGATCCCTTTGAGCCTGGGTGGCGGTCCAAAAGAAAACAGGCAAGTCCTGGAATACCCAGGTACCTCAATCCACCCAGATGTGTGTTTAAGTTGCCACCTTAGATAAACCATTAATTAACAATCTCACATCTGTCATGGATATCACTCACCCAATCCACGTCTACTAGCATAGCATGGCATAATAAGCAAACGTAGAAGCAACTCCCAAAGGTTTGATAATAACAGGTAATAGGTACTACCTCATCTACTTCCCATCCCACAATTTAATTAGATCCTAATCATGCAATGTGTGAGGATTGATCTAATGCAATAAAACTGGGTAGTAGGAAAGGTATGATCAAAGTGTTACTTGCCTTGCTAATGATCCGCGAAACCTAACGATTCAAAGTAACAAGCGGCGCACTCCGGGTACTCTATCGCAAACAAACAAACAAGCATACAATAAGTACTCATCTAATGCACAAGTAAAACTCAAATAAGATATCTAACCAGAAGGTTCAACTTAAGAACTCCGGTTGGAAAAAGAATCAAATCGAACGAAGCAACGAAAGTCCAACGGCGAAAAAAAACAACTTCGTTCTAGTAATCTGGATCTAGGGCAAATTTTACAGTAGCAAAATCTTGTTTAAGTTGGTTAAACGGATAGAGGGTTTCGAGACGAAACTCTAGGCGCTTGAATCGCCTGATTCCGATAAACGAGCGAAAAGTTATACTAAAACGAAAATCGGATCAGGAATTGCGATCAGAAAAATCGCGGATTTAATCCGAGAAAAAGAAAAACGACAAACGCCGATTTTTTTTCTCTCTTATTTTTTTTCAGCATGGAAAACGAGGCGCGACGAACCTCGGCGGCGGGATCCGGCGGCGGCGGCGGCGGACGTCGGCGGCGGCGCAGCGACGGCGGCGGCGGCGGCTAGCGGGCTAGGGTTTGGGGGCGTGGGTGGCTGGGCTCGGCTGACTCCCCCCCGGCTTATAAAGGCCTCCCGGGTCGGTGTCTAGGTCGGACACGGCCCGTTAAGTCGGTTCGGTTTTTTATTCCGCTCGGAAGAAAAATGAAAAGAAATACTAAACGGACTCCAAAAATTCCGAAATAAATTTTCACGGGCTTCTAAAATCAAGCCGCACAAGGTGAACATATATTTGGGACCTAAATGCAATTTTGAAAAACGCACATTTTTCCTAAATTCAAATAAAACACCGAAAAACTCCGAAATAAAATCTTATTTGATTTTATTATTAAATCCTCAATATTTCTTTATTTTGGGAAAGTCATTTTATTCCCTCTCTCGTATTTTTGTAATAGAAATAATTGATGATAAAATAATTAAAATCAAATGATCCTATTCTCAAAATTTGAGAAAACTCAAATATGAAAATAGCGAAATCCCCAACTCTCTCCGTGGGTCATTGAGTTGCGTAGAATTTCTAGGATCAGCCAAAATGCAAAAATAAAATATGATATGCATGATGATCTAGTGTATAACATTCCAAATTGAAAATTTGAGATGTTACAGATAGATTGGTAGGAAAAGACCATCGCTCGTCCCCGACCACCACTCATAAGGAAGACAATTAAAGAACACCTCACGTTTCAAATTTGTTATACAACGGTTACCATACGTGCATGCTATGGGACTTGCAAACTTCAACACAAGTATTTCTCAAATTCACAACTACTCAACTAGCACAACTCTAATATCACCATCTTTAAATCTCAAAACAATTATCAAGCATCCAACTTCTCATAGTATTCAATGCACTTTTTATGATAGTTTTTATTATACCCATCTTGGATGCCTATCATATTAGGACTATTTTTATAACCAAAGCAAATTACCATGCTGTTCTAAAGGACTCTCAAAATAATATAAGTGAAGCATTAGAGATCGATAATTTCTATAAAATAAAACCACCACCGTGTTCTAAAAGATACAAGTGAAGCACTAGAGCAAAATTATCTAGCTCAAAAGATATAAGTGAAGCACATAGAGTATTCTAATAAATTCAATTCATGTGTGTCTCTCTCAAAAGGTGTGTACAGCAAGGATGATTGTGTTAAACTAAAAGCAAAGACTCAAATCATACAAGACGCTCAAAGCAAAACACATATCATATGGTGAATAAAAATATAGCCTCAAGTAAAGTTACCGATAGAAGAAGATGAAAGAGGGGATGCCTTCCGGGGCATAACCAAGCTTAGGCTTTTGGTTGTCCATGAATTTTACCTTTGGGTGCCTTGGGCATCCCCAAGCTTAGGCTCTTTCCACTCCTTATTCCATAATCCATCAAATCTTTACCCAAAACTTGAAAACTTCACAACACAAAACTTAAACAGAAAATCTCATGAGCTCCGTTAGTATAAGAAAACAAACCACCACTTAAGGTACTGTAATGAACTCATTATTTATTTATTTTTGTGTTAAACCTACTGTATTCCAACTTATCTATAATTCATAACCTCCGATACTAGCCATAGATTCATCAAAATAAGCAAACAACACACGAAAACAGAATCTGTCAAAAACAGAACAATCTGTAGTAATCTGTAGGTTTCGAATACTTCTGTAATCCCAAAAATTCTGAAATAAATTTCTGGGCGTGAGGAATTTATCTATTAATCATCTTCAACAAGAATCAACTTAGTCGCACTCTCCAGTAAAAAATGGCAGCAGATCTCGTGAGTGCTAATTTTTTTATTTTTTACAGCAAAATCGCAAAGACTTTCCCCAAGTCTTCCCAAAGGTTCTACTTGGCACAAACACTAATTAAAAGCATAAAACCACATATAAACAGAGTCTAGATGAATTATTTATTACTAAACATAACCAAAAAGCAAGAAACAAAAATAAAATTGGGTTGCCTCCCAACAAGCGCTATCGTTTAACGCCCCTAGCTAGGCATTGATAATTTCAATGATGCTCACATGAAAGACAAGAATTGAAGCACAAAGAGAGCATCATGAAACACGTGAAAACACATCTAAGTCTAACATACTTCCTATGCATAGGCATCCTAAAGGCAAACAAATTATCATAGCAAGCAAAAACTAGCATATGCAAGGAAGCGGAAAGAAACGATAGCAATCTCAACATAACGAAAGGTAATTTAGTAACAAGAAAATTTCTACAATCATATTTTCCTCTCTCATAATAATTACATGTGGGATACTAAGAAAATTCAACAAAATAGCTATCACATAAAATATTTTCAACACGATCCACATGCATGCAAAGTTGACACTCTTCCAAAATAGTGGGATTAACATTAACTAAAGTCATGACCTCTCCAAACCCACTTTTATCAAAAATTTCATAAGATTGAACATTCTCCAAATACGTGGGATCTAAAGTTGACACTCTTCCAAACCCACTTTCAATAATACTGCAAACACTATTATCAATCTCATATTCATCACGTGGCTTAAATAAATTTTCAAGATCAAAAGAAGAATCACCCCAATCATGATCATTGCAACAAATAGTAGTCATAGCAAAACTAGCATCCCCAAGCTTGAGGTTTTGCATATCATTAAAACAATTGACATTAAGAGAATTTATAATAACATCATTGCAATCATGCTTTTCATCGAAGGAACTACCAAGTATGGGTGCAATAGCAACGATCTCATGTTTAACATAAGGAACTGTAGCAAACTCATCTTCATAAATATTGGCATCATGGCCACAAGAATAGCAAGCATCATGTTCATCAAGGGATATTTCAATCAAATCATCGGAATCATAATTATCTATAGATTCATGCATATCCTTATTTTCTTCCAAAGCAACGGTCATTCTCTCAATAAATTCCTTAACACACGTATTGTGAGCATATTTTTCATAGCAATATTTAAGTATGTCAAGATTTTCAGATTCGTAGAGAGTAATATCACACTTCCAATCAAAGAAGCAACTTCATAAGCACCCTTAAAAGCAACAAATTCTTCAATTTGTTTGATATCATAGTAACTATAAACACCCTTTGCATAAGAAGATAAGATTTCATTATCATTAAACTCACATAGGTAGGGGAGGTGTTTTTTAGGGTTCTTAGAGCAACAAGTAAAATCACAAATTTCACAAAGATTCCAAGCATAACACAACAATCTGTTTATTTGATCCCATAAGAGTCTCCCTTTTTCAGACAAACGGTGACACACAAAATGAGCATGCTCATCTAAAGATTTCCCATCAACTAGGCTAGTTGGGGTTTCAGCACGAGCACATAAGGATCGAAGATAATCCAAGTAGAACACTTTAAGTGGATCCATATCAATAAATTTTTAGCAAGAAAAGATGCAAGCAAATAGAAGGCACATGGAAACACAAACAAATATACATACAAGAAGAAGGCGAAGAAAAGGTAAAGGTTTTCGAAAATCGTTTTAGAAGTGGGGGAGAGAAAAACGAGAGGCAAATGGCAAATAATGTAATGCGAGGGATAAGAGTTTGTGATGGGTACTTGGTATGTCTTGACTTGTGGTAGATCTCCCTGGCAACGGCGCCAGAAATCCTTCTTGCTACCTCTTGAGCAGTGCGTTAGTTTTCCCTTGAAGAGGAAAGGGTGATGTAGCAAAGTAGCGCAAGTATTTCCCTCAGTTTTTGAGAACCAAGGTATCAATCCAGTAGGAGACTACACGCAAGTCCCTTGTACCTACACAAACAAATAAGAACCTCACAACCAACGCGATAAAGGGGTTGTCAATCCCTTCACGGTCACTTACGAGAGTGAGATCTGATAGAGATAATAATAATAAGATAAATATTTTTGGTATTTTTATGATATAAACTAAAAGTAAAGATTGCAAAATAAACGGTGCCAGAAATAGCTAGTTGACGGGAGATTAATATAATAGAGAATAGACCTGGGGGCCATAGGTTTCACTAGTGGCTTCTCTCAAGATAGCATAAGTATTACGGTGGGGAAAAAATTACTGTCGAGCAATTGATAGAAAAGTGCATAATTATGAGAATATCTAGGCATGATCATGTATGTAGGCATCACGTCCGCGACAAGTAGACCGAAACGATTCTGCATCTACTACTATTACTCCACACATCGACCGCTATCTAGCATGCATCTAGAGAATTAAGTTCATAAGAACAGAGTAATGTATTAAGCAAGATGACATGATATAGAGGGATAAACTCAAGCAATATGATATAAACCCCATCTTTTTATCCTCGATGGCAACAATACAATACGTGCCTTGCTGCCCCTGCTGTCACTGGGAAAGGACACCGCAAGATTGAACCCAAAGCTAAGCACTTCTCCCATTGCAAGAAAGATCAATCTAGTAGGCCAAACCAAACTGATAATTCGAAGAGACTTGCAAAGATAACCAATCATACATAAAAGATTTCTGAGAAGAACCAAATATTGTTCATAGATAAACTTGATCATAAACCCACAATTCATCGGACCTCGACAAACACACCGCAAAAAGAGTTACATCAAATAGATCTCCAAGAAGATCGAGGAGAACTTTGTATTGAGATCCAAAGAGAGAGAAGAAGCCATCTAGCTAATAAATATGGACCCGAAGGTCTGAGGTAAACTACTCACACATCATCGGAGAGGCTATGGTGTTGATGTAGAAGCCCTCCGTGATCGATTCCCCTCCGGCGGAGCTCTGGAAAAGGCCCCAAGATGGGATCTCTTGGTTACAGAAGGTTCCAGCGGTGGAAATAGGGTTTCGTGGTGCTCCCGGATGTTTTCGTGGTATATATAGGAGGAAGAAGTAGGTCGGTGGAGCCACGAGGGGCCCACGAGGGTGGGGGCCGCCTCCAGGGGGGTAGAGGCGTGCCTCCCTGCCTAGTGGCCTCCTCGTTGATTTCTTGATGTCTACTCCAAGTCCCCTGGATCACGTTTGTTCCAAAAATAACTCTCCCGAAGGTTTCATTCCGTTTGATATTCCTTTTTTGTGAAACACTAAAATAGGCAAAAAACAACAATTTGCACTGGGCCTTGGGTTAGTAGGTTAGTCCCAAAAATAATATAAAAGTGTATAAATAAGCCCATTAACATCCAAAACAAATAATATAATAGCATGGAACAATAAAAAATTATAGATACATTGGAGATGTATCACAGCTCCACTACATCTCCGGCCGCTGCGCCGGCGCCGCCACGCGCGTCGGCCATCAGACAGATGGAGGCGATGAAGGTGAGGAAGAGGATACGGTGGGGGAGAGCGAGGCGGTGCGGTGGAGGCAATGGAGGAGAGCGAGACGACAGGGTGGGGGTAATGGGGAGAGGAAGACAATGCGGTAGGGAGGGGATTTGGGGGAAATGGTAGGGGCGATGCGCCGGGAGGTGGTTCCCCCTCTTTATACGATGGGACGTTTCTGGCATGTCCCATGGACACGTGGTACCCCATGACCATAGTCAGTTGCATGCGCCACGTATACGAATACCGCTGTATGGTCAGCATACGAAACCACTATACGGGTTCGTCCAGGGAACGATCAAAGGTGGACTCGATCCTACACAGCCCCACTCGTCAGAGTTAACAATCAAAGGTATTGACTCGACGGCAATGTCCGTTGTAACCAGTTCTGAGGGTTTTGGGCAAGGGAGTGGGGAAAAGTGAGCAAAAGTTAAGTGCGTGGGGATGAATGTGTACAACTAACGAACCAGGGGCACAAAAATAGAAAACTCTAAAATCAATATACAAGGTTGCTCAGTTCTGAAAAGTTTGAAGGATGGTAAAGCATGTGTAACTTGTATGTTGTGATCATATTGTTCCAATTAGAATCATGAATAAGATATCTGTTTTTTGGAAACATCCTTATGTATTATTGTTTTTGTCTTTGATTGTTGAGATGCTTGAAAATAGATAGAGTACCAGGCTGGGGATAGGAGCACTATGCTGTTCAAATTAGAAAAGATTGAAATGGAAGCCACAAAAAGCTCTCAATCAAGGGAGTTAGATAGCGGCAATGTGCACACAAACATATTTGTGGATAATTGCAACTGTATAATAGTTTCATAAGCAGTTCTGCCACTTTAGAGGAAAAAACAGATTATAGCACGTAAATTCATTTACTTTCTAGTGCATTGGTGCCTTTCAGCTATTACATTAAAGTTGCCAAGTGCATAGAAAATATTGAGAACAATAATTAGATAAATACCACATGATCTAGAATATTTTGATCTAGAACATCATCCTCTGAGGATTTTTCTATTTTTATTGGACCTTTTCAGTTTAAAATTCATGGAGCGAGCCTAAACTAAAACAAATCTAGTGAGCTCACATGCACGAATTTGGGTCCTTATTTTTCACAACAGAAAAATGTAATATAAGCAAGAATACCTTTTGTACTGCTTCTTTCTTCTCCTTCTATGTAGCCTTTCTATTCTCCCTTTGTTCATTTTTCTTCTTCTTTTCGTCTACTTGACGAATAAGCTATCAATCTTAGATTATTTTCTCAACGAAGGAGGATGTCCAACACCTCTAACAATTATTAGACTTAGTATAGTTTTACTTGTTGTCTTCCCATCAGAAAGTGCATCTTTCTGCAATTGATCTTCCTCAGTACCAACATGATTCTTATTATTTTCATAACTTAAGTTGCTAGTGTAATATTTTTAAGGTGCCGAGGTCTTCAATAAAGGAATTAAATGAATCATCTGACATGCCCCCTATCTCTGCAACTGGGTAGAAGGAATTGCACAAACTATCAACACGTCTTGCAATAGGACTGTCTTCCATGCCGCCATATGTGCATCTGATAAAATTCTGTTTCCTTTTCACATTTTGTCCACCGATCAAGGATGTATTGTGGAGGAACCTCCTTCATTTTCACATTTTCTCCAGACGAGTGCGCTCAGCTGATACGTCTCCAACATATCTACATTTTCTCACGCTTTTCCTCTTGTTTTGGACTCTAATTTGCATAATTTAAATGAAACTAACTCCAGACTGACGCTGTTTTCAGCAGAACTACCATGGTGATGTTTTTGTGCAGAAATAAAAGTTCTCGGAATGGAACGAAACTTTGCAAGGATTTTTTATATCAATAATAAGAATTTCTGGAGCCAAGACCCACTAGAGAGGTGCCCTTGGGTGGGCACAACCCACCAGGGCGCGACCCCGTCTCCTGCGTGCCCAGGTGGGTTATACCCACCTGGTGACCCCGCCGATGACCCCCCTGATACTATAAAATCACATATTTCCAGAAAAAATAGGGAAAAAGAATTATCATGATCCATGAGACGGAGCCGCCGCCAAGCCCTGTTCTTCCTCAGGAGGGCAGATCTGGAGTCCGTTTGGGGCTCCGGAAAGGGGGATCTTCGTTCTTCATCATCACCAACCCTTCTCCATCACCAATTCCATGATGCTCCCCACCGGGAGTGAGTAATTCCTTTATAGGCTCGCTGGTCGGTGAGGAGTTGGATGAGATTCATCATTTAATCGAGTTAGTTTTGTTATGGTCTGATCCCTAGTATCCATTATGTTCTTAGATTGATGTTGCTATGACTTTGCCATACTTAATGCTTGACACTTTGGGCCCGGGTGCCGTGATTTCAGATCTGAACCGTTTATGTTATCATCATTATATCCATGTTCTAGATCCGATCTTGCAAGTTATAGTTACCTACTACAGTTATGATCCGGTAACCCCGGAGTGACAACAACCGGGCCCACTCCCGGTGATGACCGTAGTTTGAGGAGTTCATGTATTCACTATGTGTTAATGCTTTGTTTCGGTTCTCTATTAAAAGGAGGCCTTAATATCCCTTAGTTTCCAATATGGACCCCACTGCCATGGGAGGGTAGGACAAAAGATGTCATGCAAGTTCTTTTTAATAAAGCACGTATGACTATTTACGGAATACATGCCTACATTATGTCGATGAACTGGAGCTAGTGCCGTATCGCCCTAGGTTATAACTGTCTCATGATGAATATCATCTAACAAGTCACCGATCCAATTCCTACAAACTTTTCCATATTGTTTCTGCTAAGTTACTACTGTTATCATCACTGTTACACTTACTACAAAATTATTGCTATCACTGTTACTGCTACTGTTGCTGCTATCACTACTATCAAAACTATCAAACTACTTTGCTATAGATAATTAATCTCCAGGTGTGGTTGAATTGACAACTCAGCTGCTAATACCTTCAAATATTCTTTGGCTCCCCTTGTGTCGAATCTATAAATTTGGGTTGAATATTTACCCTCAAAAACTATTGCGATCCCTTATACTTGTGGGTTATCAAGACCTTTTTCCGGCACCGTTGCCAGGGAGCATAACTATATTTGTTGAGTCACTTGGGATTATTATCATACTATCACTATGAAGAATCTGAAGGATGCTAAGACTAAGATATTTCCCTCAAAGACGAGGGGAGGTAAGTGAAAGTGCAACTATCCCTAGGTGGTTTTGGTAATTCCTAACAACATATAGCTCATTAAGCTAATGCTATTTCAAGAATAATATTCCAAGAAAGCTCAATGATTGGCATGGCATGGATGAGAAAAGTGGACCCCTCAAAATGCTAAGGACAAAAGGATTGGCTCAAGCTCAAAGCTGAAGACTCTACATTTTCTATTTTAGTGATCCAAGATCACATTGAGTCTATAAGAAAAGCCAATACTATCAAGGAGGGATGAGGTGTTGCTTAATGAGGCTCTTGCTCAAAATGCTTAGTGATATGCTCCAAATCCCTCAACTACTTTCTCACATCCACATATGACCTAAACCAAAAGTCAAACTCGGCCTCACCGATTCTTTCTATCCGGCGCCATCGAGTTCAGATGTCATAGCCACTGCCACAAACCCTAGGCAAATCGGTCTCACCGATAGGGATCTCGGTCTCACTGAGATAGGATTATAATCTCTCTGTTTCCCTTCATAACGTTTCGGTCCCACCAAGATGAGCGATCGGTCCCACCGAGATTGCAATGTAAACTCTCTGTTTCCCTTTTGTAATATTTCAGTCTCACCGAAATGAGTGAATCCATCCCACCGAGTTTACCTGACCAACTCTCTGGTTAGCTTATTACCAAAATCGGTCCCATCGAGTTTGTGTAATCGGTCTCACCGAGATTATGTTATGCCCTAACCCTAACCATATCGGTCCTACCGATTTGCATGTCGGTCCCACCGAAAATCGTAACGGTCACTAGATTTGCTGAATCGGTCCGACCGAGTTTATCAATTCGGTCCCACCGAGATTGGCAAGTTGTGTGTAACGGTTAGATTTTGTGTGGAGGCTATATATACCCCTCCACCTCCTCTTCATTCGAAGAGAGAGCCATCAGAACGAACCTACACTTCCAACTTACCTTTTCTGAGAGAGAACCACCTACACTTGTGTTGAGGCCAAGATATTCCATTCCTACCATATGAATCTTGATCTCTAGCCTTCCCCAAGTTGCTTTCCACTCAAATCTTCTTTCCACCAAATCCATATCCTGTGAGAGAGAGTTGAGTGGTGGGGAGACTATCATTTGAAGCACAAGAGCAAGGAGTTCATCATCAACACACCATTTGTTACTTCTTGGAGAGTGGTGTCTCCTAGATTGGCTAGGTGTCACTTGGGAGCCTCCGACAAGATTGTGGAGTTGAACCAAGGAGTTTGTAAGGGCAAGGAGATCGCCTACTTCATGAAGATCTACCCTAGTGAGGCAAGTCCTTCGTGGGCGACGGCCATGGTGGGATAGACAAGGTTGCTTCTTCGTGGACCCTTCGTGGGTGGAGCCCTCCGTGGACTCACGCAGCCGTTACCCTTCATGGGTTGAAGTCTCCATCAATGTGGATGTGCGATAGCACCACCTATCGGAACCACGACAAAACATCCGTGTCTCCTATTGCGTTTGTGTGACGCTCGGATAATCAAGCTACAGTAACCCTCTAGTAATGATGCCACGTCATCATGATTACTGTTAATAAACTCGCGTTGATCCAATCCCGTTCGAATTCAAATTCTAAATCAAGTCAAACGGCAAAAGTTTTCAAACGTTCAAACTAAAATGTTTGCGATATTGTATAAATTCCCCTGACCCTTTGTCAAGTTGAACCAACTCAAATTGGCTCACAAATAAATTCCTAGGTTTTCAATAAGTGGTCCAAAGGCTTATAAATTGGCCTTTTCAAAAAAAAGCAAACCTTCTCAACCTTTGCAAATGCCTCAAAACCTTTGTGCAGCCCTAGGTTATTGTATATCATTTTTGTGCAAAGTTTGAGCTTCGACAAAAATCAATCACTAATTAATCTAAATAAGAATACTAGCACTTTTGTTAAATTTTTTTGGAAAGACCCCCCCCCACGCTGAACCGACCGGACCAGCTAGCCAACCGTCCGGCCCAGCTAGCAAACTGGCCGGCCCAGGCAACCAGCCCCCCCACCGGTCTCCTTCTCCCTCTGTTCCCGTGGCGCGGTCGCTACAGGGGTGAGGTCGACCCCGACCACCTCGTCGGCCTCGCCGAGAGGATAAGGCCGCAGCCCCCCCATGGCCCCTCGTCGCCCAGATCTCCCCTCGCCTCCCAGATCGCATCGCTTCCTCTCCCTTCTCCAGCGCCGGGGAGAAGCGCCTGAAGCCGCCACCGTCTCCGAGCGTCGCCATGGCCCGTCAAAGCCGCGGCCATTGGCCTCATCGCACCCCACCGCCGTGCCCATCCGCACCGTGGGCCTCGTCTTCTTCGTCTACAGAACCAGGTTGTCGCCGGGGAGCCTCAACAACGCCGGTTGTGCCCGTTCCCCTCGCCGGTGCTTGCCTCGGCTACCTCAGCGACCTCCAGCTCCGATCCTCCCCGCGTCCACGCGAGCTCACCGTCGTCTACCTCGTTGTGAGCTCCCACGCCGATTCCCCTTCCCCTCTCCTGTTTTTGTCTCGCCATTGGTCGTCGTCCCGCGCACGCCAGCGCGACTCCGTGCCCGGGCCCCGTCCCCGCCGTCACGCCCAAGCTCCGAGGAGCTCGCGGCCGCCGTTGCGCCGATGCTGCAGCCGCCCGCCTTCCGCGTCCGCGGATGCGCCGCCGCGCTCGCCGGCCGTCCCCTCCACCCCGCTGCCATGTTCGAGCCACCGCCCGCGTAGCCCCTGGCCGCCGGCGCTCACGCCCGGCCCTCCCCCATCGCCCGGGCAGGCTACGGCCTCGGGCACGGGCGCCCCTCCGCCCCGTTTTCTCCTACAGCACCCCGCACCGGCGCCAAGCCACGCCCCGCTCTCCCGCCCCTCGCAATTGCTTCGGCCGGCCGCTCTTGGCCATGGCATCGCCTTTCTCTGAACGAGCACGAGCTCATCCGAACTGATAATGGGGATTAGCCCCTGTTCTTTTTGTTGTTTTTGTATTATTAAGAGTTAGCCTAATGACAGGTGCCCCCCCACTATTAGTTAATTAACTAAACTAAAGTTAATTAAGTTAATAGACACTGACAGGTCGGCCCCACGATCTAATTAGATTAACTAAAACATTTAGCTGTTCAGTCAATGACAGATGGGTCCCACAGGGGCCTTTGACCAGTCAACATTGACCAGTCAACTGCTGTCTGGGCAGTTGACTGGGCCCTCTGTCAGCCCCACACAGCCGCGGGCTGGGTGTACTTTTGGGTACACTTAGCATTTCTAATCTATTTTCAAAATATTATTAATTTCAGAAAATGGTTTAATCTTTGATAATTCATAGAAAATAAACCGTAACTCGGATGAAAATGTTTTCTACATGAAGGTTGCTTAGAAAAATCTAACGAATCCGAATACGTAGCCCGTTCGTCCGCCACGCATCCCTAGCATAGCAAACTCGCAACTTTCCCCCTCCGGCTCCTCTGCCCGAAAACGCGAAACACCGGGGATTCTTTCCCGGATGTTTCCCCCCTTCACCGGTACCACCTCGTACCGCGTTAGGGCACACCTAGCATCACGCTTTGTCATGTTATGCCTTGTGATGCTTTGCTTGCATTATATTTATTGTTTCTTCCCCCTCTTCTCTCGCTAGACACCGAGACCAACGCCGCTGCTACCCAGTACGACTATGGTGTTGACGACCCCTTTCTCTTGCCAGAGCAACCAGGCAAGCCCCCCCTTTGATCACCAGATATCGCCTACTCTTTTCTCTATACTGCTTGCATTAGAGTAGTGTAGCATGTTACTGCTTTCCGTTATTCCTATCCTGATGCATAGCCTGTCCTTGCTACTACTGTTGTTACCATTACCTGCTATCCTACTGCTTAGTATAGGATGCTAGTGTTCCATCAGTGGCCCTACACTCTTGTCCGTCTGCCATGCTATACTACTGGGCCGTGATCACTTCGGGAGGTGATCACGGGCATATACAATATACTTTACACTGTTACATTACCTGTGGTACTGTTCGGAGATGGGGGCTGAAGGGGCAGGTGGTTCCACCCAGGTAGTGGTGGGCCTGGGTTCCCGACGGCCCCCGACTGTTACTTTGAGGCGGAGCGACAGGGCAGGTTGAGACCACCTAGGAGAGAGGTGGGCCTGGCCCTGGTCGGCATTCGCGGATACTTAACACGCTTAACGAGATCTGGGTTTTTGATCTGAGTCTGGCCATTTGGTCTATACGCACTAACCATCTACGCGGGAGTAGTTATGGGTATCCCGACGTCGTGGTATCAGCCGAAGCCTTCGTGACGCCAGCGACTGAGTGGCGCGCGCCGGATTGGACCGTAAGCCTGCTCTTGTATTAAGGGGGCTAGTTCTGCTTCCGGCCGCGTTCGCAACGTGCAGGTGTGCTAAGGGCGATGGGCCCAGACCCCTGGGCGCTTAGGTTTAGACCGGCGTGCTGACCTCTCTGTTGGTCTAGGTGGGGCTGCGACGTGTTGATCTTCCGAGGCCGGGCATGACCCAGGAAAGTGTGTCCGGCCAAATGGGATCGAGCGTGTTGGGGAATGTGGTGCACCCCTGCAGGGAAGTTAATCTATTCGAATAGCCGTGATCTTCGGTAACAGGACGACTTGGAGTTGTACCTTGACCTTATGACAACTAGAATCGGATACTTAATAAAACACACCCTTCCAAGTGCCAGATACAACCGGTGATCGCTCTCTCACAGGGCGACGAGGGGAGGATCAGCGGTTAGGGTTATGCTATGCGATGCTACTTGGAGGACTTCAGTCTACTCTCTTCTACATGTTGCAAGACGGAGGCTGCCAGAAGCATAGTCTTCGAAAGGATTAGTTATCCCCCTCTTATTCTGGCATTCTGCAGTTCAGTCCACATATGATACCCTTACTCCATTTGATACCCATGCATATGTAGTGTAGCTCCTTGCTTGCGAGTACTTTGGATGAGTACTCACGGTTGCTTTCTCCCCCTTTTCCCCCTTTCCTTTCATTCTGGTTGTCGCAACCAGATGTTGGAGCCCAGGAGCCAGACGCCACCTTCGACGACGACTCCTACTACACCGGAGGTGCCTACTACTACGTGCTGCCCGCTGACGACGACCAGGAGTAGTTAGGAGGATCCCAGGAAGGAGGCCTGCGCCTCTTTCGATCTGTATCCCAGTTTGTGCTAGCCTTCTTAAGGCAAACTTGTTTAACTTATGTCTGTACTCAGATATTGTTGCTTTCGCTGACTCGTCTATGATCGAGCTCTTGTATTCGAGCCCTCGAGGCCCCTGGCTTGTAATATAAAGCTTGTATTATTTTAAATTTGTGTCTAGAGTTGTGTTGTGATATCTTCCCGTGAGTTCCTGATCTTGGTCGTACACATTGCGTGTATGATTAGTGTACGGTCAAATCGGGGGCGTTATAGTTTGAATCCTCCAAACCCTTCCCTTTACATTCTTGCAAGTTGCATGCTTTACTTTCCGCTGCTCATATACTCGTTGCATGCTTGCTTGAATTGTGTTAAGATTGCTTGACTTGTCCAAACTTGCTAAAATCTGCCAAGAACTAAAATTGGGAAAAGGATAAGTTTTATTTGGTCAAGTAGTCTAATCACCCCCCCTCTAGACATACTTTCGATCCTACAAGTGGTATCAAAGCCTTAGTCTCCATTTTCTTTGATTTCCATAGCTTTTGATAGTCATAGCCTTGGTTTCACAACCTAGGAGAGTATGGCGTCTAGCGAGGGAAATTACCACCGTAGAGGTCCTTAATTTGATGGTACTAATTTTGCTAGTTGGAAGCATAATATGAAAATGCATATTCTTGGACATAACCCCGCCATTTGGGCTATTGTGTGTATTCGCTTGCAAGGTGAATTCTTTGATGGGAGAGAACCGAACCGTGAAGCTACCACGGAAGAGTTGAAGATGCTGCAATACAATGCTCAAGCTTGTGATATCCTCTTCAACGGATTGTGCCCCGAAGAATTCAACAAAATCAGCCGTCTTGAGAATGCAAAGGAAATTTGGGATACTTTGATTGATATGCATGACGGTACCGACTCCGTCAAGGAATCCAATTTGGATGTGCTTCAAAGTCAGCTTGACAAGTTCAAAATGAAGGATGGTGAAGGTGTCGCTGAAATGTACTCTAGGCTTGCTCTTATCACAAATGAGATCGCCGGCTTAGGAAGTGAAGAGATGACCGACAAATTCATCATCAAGAAGATCCTAAGAGCTTTGGACGGAAAATATGATACCGTATGCACATTGATCCAAATGATGCCCAATTACAAAGATCTCAAGCCAACGGAAGTCATTGGAAGAATTGTTGCTCATGAGATGTCACTCAAGGATAAGGAGGAGCTCCATAACAAGTCAAGTGGTGCTTAGAAAGCCTCATGTGAAGCTCCCACATCTTCAAGTGAGAAACAAATCTTCAATGAAGAACTGAGCCTAATGGTGAAGAACTTCAACAAGTTCTACAAGAGTAGAAGCAAAGAGAGAAGTTCCAAGTTAAGGTCCTACAATGACAAAAGATCTTCTAGTCGAGAGCGAAATTGCTACAATTGTGGAAGACCCGGACACTATTCCAATGAGTGTACGGCACCCTACAAGAGAAAAGAAGATTCTCCAAAAAGAAGAAGTAGAAGAGAAGAATCGCCATCAAGAGAGAGAAGGAGTAGAGATGATCGTTATGAACGAAGAACATCCCGGAGAAGGAAGGATTCGGAAAGGAAGGACAAGTCATCAAGGAGCTACACAAAACGAAGACATCAAGCTCATGTTGGTGAATGGGTATCTTGCTCCGACTCCGACAATCACTCCGAGAGAAGCTATCACTCCGACTCCGAATATACTCAAGATGAAGGTGTTGCTGGTCTAGCACTTGTGTCAACCAACTCCTACGACATATTTGATTCACCAAATGAAGGACTTGGAAGGTGCTTCATGGCTAAAGGCCCAAAGGTATCACACCCCGAGTATGTTGATTTCAATAGTGATGAAGATGACTTGTTAGGTGATGATGATTTACTTGTTGACAACTCTAGTGATGAATACTATGATGAAACGTCAATTAATCATGCTAATCAAGATAAAACGAATGACAATGATAAGGAGAATATTGAGTTTCTAACTAAAGAACTAAACATTCTTAAGTTAGCTCATGAAACGATCTTAGGAGATCATCGAGAACTTTTAAGGACTTATGAGAAATTATGTTTTGAAAAGCTCAACCTTGAGCAAGAGCATGAGTTCTTAAAAGCAATCAATGATGATCTTCGCAAGAAAAGTTCTTGTTACAATGCCAAGCGTTTACTCTTATCCACTTACATGCCTCAAGTCAAGTCTAGTAACAAGAACAAGAAAGATTCTTCCTCTAGTAGTAACAATAATCATGCTCAATCCAATGTTGTTGCTTCTGGTAGTTCTCTGGATTCAACTAATGATTCTCTTAGCCAAGTTACACTTGAGCAAGAAAATAGCTTATTGAAGGGAATTATAGAGAAAGGTGTTTACAAGAGCCTTGCCGAGAGTAAGCAATTCGAGGAGATTGTACGCAAGCAAGGAAGGCATTGGAAGAACCAAGGTGTTGGTTTTGAACGAAAGTTCAATGCCAATGGAGTTGAGTGGGAAGAAGATCAATACCCCAAGACGAAGTTTGTTCCTCAACAAAAGAAGTATGATCCTACTTCCTTCAAAGGGCACAAGCTCAAGATGATCTTCCACCACAAGACCACAAGCAAAAAGGAAAGGATAAGCTTCAAGAGGAGATTAATGCATTTGAAGAAGATCCTAAGGCCTTGGTCAAGTGGGTTCCCAAGGCTACATCAAGTTCTACTTCATCAAGTACAACTACAACTCCAAGGATTCCCATCAAGATGATGTGGATCCCAAAGAAGAAGAACTAGAGAATTCCTGAGGGTGACTCCGCCAACATACTTCACTCTTATCATTTTGGCAAGAACAAGTGCAATCAACTTCCACATCTTGCACTAGTTCAAGGAGTCACAAACCCTCTTGTTGGTAAGACAAGGGACAAGGTAACCTAATGCTTTCATAGACATCATCTTGTGTATGCATCACTATATGTCTATGGATATCCTTGTTTGTTCCTTGTGGGACTAACCTGTGTAGGCATTGAAAGTGCAACTCACTCCAAAGGATTGCTCAAAATGATCTACATCAACATTGAGCATCCACATCTTCAACACCTACATGAAGTCATCATCGACAAAACCCAAGGTTAGTTCACCCCTCTTAGGGGGGATCTCACATCTAGGGGGAGCTTTACTCTAAGAATTGATCTAAAGCAACTCTAATGGTGTGAACACAACAACGCTTTATGTAAAAGTGGTAACCCCACTTGTGCTTAAACGATGAGTATGACCTATGATCAAATGTTCCCATTTGACTCCTAAGTCAATATACTCATATATAGATGACCAAGTCATCGCCAATTGCTTGATAGATGCTAGAATTGGTTGTGCATGCTTTGCCACATATTTCATTTGCCATTTTATTGTGTGAGCATGTTGGTTGCATAATTTACTTATTCGAGGACATCCACTTGTTGTTTTGATTGTTTGGTTCCTTTTTCTTTTGCCAAGTGGATGGACAAGAATGCCTAAGAACCTTCTCTAGCTATCTATGCTTTTCTTGTCTCAAACTCTGTTCATGCTACATCACAAAGTTTGATCAAGTCAGATTCGAACCACTCTGTGTGAGGAGCACTCGGAGTCCCCGATTCATCATAGACTTAAACTTCTAAAACTTCTTTGTGTGTTTCAGTCTGACCGATTCATCCATTTCGGTCATACCGAGATCACTAAGTAGATCTAGGTTTTCAATCTCGGTGCAACCGATTTGAACTTTTCGGTCCCACCGAGTTGTAGTAACTGCTTGCAGTTATGCATCTCGGTGCCACCGAGTTGTTCCACTCGGTCACACTGACAGGGCCAGGCTATATATATTCCCGGGCCAAAATTTGGAAAATTCTCCGAACCCCTTCGCCCGCGCTCAGCCTACTCTGCCTCCCTGGGTCTCCGGATCGTCCTCCTCATCGCCAGCCGCCTCCCGCCGCTGGTCTTCGCCGCCGTCAACGAAAATCGTCTGCGCCGTTGCCGCCATAGCAGGTCCATCGCCACACTTAGGGTATGGACTTGATCCTTGTGCTAATCTCACTCTGATTCCTAGCATATTTTTTTGCCATGTATCTTGCCACGATTGAGATCACTCTATCCAGCGAAATCACTCCGTAGTTTAGTTGTGGATTGAAAATTTAGGGTTAGGTTTCCGCCGAAATCATCTCGGACCAACCGAGTTGTTGAAATCGGTTCCACCGATTTGGCTAAGGCCATTGCACATGTGATTCTCGATCTGACCGAGAATTGCAAATCGCTATGACCGAGTTCAATTCTTTGTGACACCCTAGCAGTCTCGGTGCCACCGAACTATGACTCGGTCTAACCGAGTTCACTAGTTTAGGTTCCAAAAGTTGCTTCGGTATCACCGAGTTTTCAAATCGGTAGATCCAAAATGCTTTCTGTGGAAAACTAAAACTAAGTTTTTGACTCATTCTTTTGCAAAAACCTCTGCACTTCTGATGCTCATCCAATCTATCTCATCTATATCTATTCACAGGGTCTGCTGTCAGTGTTTGCATCATGTCAGATCAGAGTGACAGTCAGAACAAGTCTGAGGAGCAAGTTCACATGAGTGGGGGCACTAGTCCCTCTAGCAGCTATGAAGATGGAAGCAGGAGTACACCCAGCAACTTGCCTAAGGCAGCCACCAGGACCAGAAAGAAGAGAACCTTAGATTCTGAGGATGAGGACTATGTGGCTGTTGAGGAAGAGGCCACCTCAAAGAGGAAAGTTCTGAAAAAGTAATATGGCACACCTGCTGCAACTAAGCCAGGTCTGAAGACTAAGATGCCAGCAAGAAGACAACCCATGTCTAAGGCAAGGAAAGTTGCCACAGGAGAAACAATGGAGTTCACTCTTGAACCCAAGGAAACTGGAGATGGTAAGAAAAGGAAAGAAAGGGTCAAGAAGACCATGTCCAGAGTAATTGGGAAGCCCTCAATGATGGAGATGAAGAGGAAGAGGTTGCTGCACCAGCACCTAAAGCTCAAAAGCTTATGGGAGATGCTATAAGATCAAGGCCTGCCCCATCTAAGCCCAAAGAAGCTCCCAATGCAGCTGCTCCAAAACCCAAAACTGCACCCAAGAGGAGTACAAGGAATATTCCAGCTGCAGAGAAGAACAAGGCCCCAGTGCCTGAAGGTGCTATAGAAGAAGAAGATGATGAGTCACATGTCTTGAGGAAGTTGAAGCCCAAAATTCCAGATCACAATGATGCTCATCCAGTAGCTGAGGACATGAAGCTCAAGAAGGATGCAGGACTCAAACAGTGGAGATTGACTGATCCCTATGCAGTCAGGAGAAGAACTGCTGTGGACTACAGGTTCCATACAAAGGAACAACAGGACTTCTATGAGACAGTGTTGCTTGACAAGAAGCCTATAGTCTGTGATATGAGATGGGTGGACTGGGAGTACATCAGGGAAAATGAAGAACACTATCCTGGAGTCTATGATAGTTTCAAGTCTTGTGGAGTAGAGGACTTTGTTGGGCAGAAGCTCACAAAGTGGAATGATGAGCTTATTATGCACTTCTACTCCACAGCTCATTTCTACCCAGATGGAAGGATTGTCTGGATGTCTGAAGGTACTAGGTACCAGTCAATGGTTGAAGAATGGGAAAAATTGATCAATGCTCCTAAGGAGAATGAAGATGACTTGGATGTCTATGCCAAGAAGAAGAAGGATCACAACACCATGACACATATGTACAGAGAGATCCCAGATGCTACTCTTGAGACACACAAATTTGGATCAGTACATTACCTTCTGTCAGGTTTGCCAACAATCAACTGGATCCTCAGGCACACTCTATTGCCAAAGTTAGGTGATCACAAGATGATCAGAGGCCATGCAATTAACCTGCTTCACATATTTGATGTGCCTCAAAAGTTCAAATTCATGAGCCTAATTGTGGAAACTATAAAGAGAACAACTGCAGATCAGAAGAGAAGTTGTGGGTATGCCCCACAGATCCAGGAGCTAATCAACTCCAAGATGGGCACTGGCACATATCTCTTGGACAAGGAACATATGACCATCTACCCAGACTTTGAGGACAACACTGTGGTAATGGATGAGAATGAACCATCTTCTGTGCAAGCACAAGCAAAGAGGGAGAAGGCAAGGACTGAAAAGGCTGCAAAGATGCCAACCATTGATGAGGCATCTCAGTATCTTCTGGAGAGCAAGCAAGATCAGCTTGGCTACTTGATTGCCTCCACTCTGAGGATTGAGAAGGGATTGGCCACCCTGACTCAAAACCAGGAGAGCTTGGAGAGGATCATGGAACAGAAGTTCTGTGATTTAGATGTGAAGATCATAGAGATACAGTTAGTTGTTGAGCAACTTCAGGATGAAGTGCAGGAGAAGAAGGGCAAGTCTACCACTGATGCTTTTGCTAGAGTGCCCAGAGGACAGAGATCTGCTGTAGTGCCAGTTACAGACACCAGAGCAACTTCATCTGCACCAGCTACAACTTCAGTGCCACCAGCTCTAGCACCCACTCCACCAGCTCCATCTACATCAACTGATGCCTTCGTCCTTGGAGTTTTATCTACACCACCACCTGAAGACCAAGCCAGAGAGTCGATCTAGCACTATGCATTTTTATGAACTTTTTGGTAACTTGTTGCCAAAGGGGGAGAAAATGTATAGATCATAGGCTTCGAGAGAGAGTGTTGCTCTTTGTTCTCTCTTGTTGTTTGGTGGTTGAACTTTGTTATTTGCTTGTTTGAGATACTTTATGCTTTGTGTGATACTTGGATGATCATGTGTTTGGTCTTATGCTACCTTAATGCTTGTTGGATGACATTATCCTTTTATATCCCATATGATCATTCACTTTGCTTGGTGATGAGTGCATGTATTTAATTATTATCATTTTGAGCGCTCCACCAAGATGTATGTGACATGTAAGAGTAACCCATGATCCTAACTCATTATGCATTTGCAGTCCAAAGCAATCCAAGAGGAGTACAAGGAATATTATCGAGGCCCTAGTGCCTAAAGTGTTGGGTTTCGTAGTAATTTCAAAAAAAATTCCTACGCACACGCAAGATCATGGTGATGCATAGCAACGAGGGGAGAGTTTGATCTATGTACCCTTTGTAGATCGACAACGGAAGCGTTTGGTTGATGTAGTCGTACGTCTTCACGGCCCGACCGATCAAGCACCGAAACTACGGCACCTCCGAGTTTTAGCACACGTTCAGCTCGATGACGATCCCCGGACTCCGATCCAGCAAAGTGTCGGGGAAGAGTTCCGTCTGCACGACAGCGTGGTGACGATCTTGATGTACAACTGCTGCAGGGCTTCGCCTAAGCACCGCTACAATATTATCGAGGATTATGGTGGCTGGGGCGCCGCACACGGCTAAGGAAAAGATCACGTGGATCAACTTGTGTGTTTCTGGGGTGCCCCTGCCTCCGTATATAAAGGACTAAAGGGGGGGGAGGTTGGCCGGCCAAGGAGGGCGCGCCAGGAGAGTCCTACTCCCTCTGGGAGTAGGATTCCCCCCCCAATCCTAGTTGGAATAGGATTCGCGGAGGGGGGAAAAGAGAGAGAGGGGCCGGCCCCCTCTCCTTGTCCTATTCGGACCAAGGGAGGGGAGGGGCGCGTGGCCCATGAAGGGCTGCCTCTTCTCTTTTCCACTAAGGCCCATCATGGCCCATATAGCTCCCGGGGGGTTCCGGTAACCTCCCGGTACTCCGGTAAAATCCCGATTTCACCCGGAACACTTCCGGTATCCAAACATAGGCTTCCAATATATCAATCTTTATGTCTCGAGCATTTCGAGACTCCTCATCATGTCCGTGATCACATCCGGGACTCCGAACAAACTTCGGTACATCAAAATGCATAAACTCATAATATAACTGTCATCGTAACCTTAAGCGTGCGGACCCTACGGGTTAGACTGTGACAACCGAGACATGTCTCCGGTCAATAACCAATAGCGGAACCTGGATGCTCATATTGGCTCCTACATATTCTACGAAGATCTTTATCGGTCAGACTGCATAACAACATACGTTGTTCCCTTTGTCATCGGTATGTTACTTGCCCGAGATTCGATCGTCGGTATTCCAAATACCTAGTTCAATCTCGTTACCGGCAAGTCTCTTTACTCGTTCTGTAATACATCATCCCACAACTAACTCATTAGTTGCAATGCTTGCAAGGCTTAAGTGATGTGCATTACCGAGAGGGCCCAGAGATACCTCTCCGACAATCGGAGTGACAAATCCTAATCTCGAAATACGCCAACCCAACATGTACCTTTGGAGACACCTGTAGAGCTCCTTTATAATCACCCAGTTACGTTGTGACGTTTGGTAGCACACAAAGTGTTCCTCTGGCAAACGGGAGTTGCATAATCTCATAGTCATAGGAACATGTATAAGTCATGAAGAAAGCAATAGCAACATACTAAACGATCGGGTGCTAAGCTAATGGAATGGGTCATGTCAATCACATCATTCTCCTAATGATGTGATCCCGTTAATCAAATAACAACTCTTTTGTTTATGGTTAGGAAACATAACCATCTTCGATTAACGAGCTAGTCAAGTAGAGGCATACTAGTGACACTTTGTTTGTCTATGTATTCAC